>NC_091166.1:48863785-49063785 GCF_040958095.1 Procambarus clarkii | reverse complement strand
GAGTTTATGGAAGTTGGCATAAAATCCACGAACATTCCATTGAAGAATAGACATTATCAAAAAGAGAAAGGGCAGCAACAGAGAACAATGAAGAAACAAAAATGTAAAGAAGAACACAGAATATTAAATAAGCTCAAGATCAGAATCAGGGTCAGCAAAATCAGAGTTAAGGGTCATGGGTAAACTTAGTAAGGATAGAGGGAAGGGGACGGGAGGACAGACCAGAGGCAGACGGAAGGGGTCCAGAGGAGGGGGAAGACAACTGAGAGGGGCTGTCAAGGACAGCAGGAGAAGGTTGGGGGTAGAAGCTGAGGAGCGCACCTCAGCAAGGGCAGCAACCGCGATGGAATCTGGGGCGAAAGAAACCTCCATATCAGGGACAGGGGGCGCGACCACCGAAATGGGAGGGGACGAAGCGATAGAGGCAGAGTTAGAGGGCGAGGAAGAAAGCGATGTCTTCTTACCTGTAGGGGAGGAGGAAGGAGAGGAGCCAGGCTTACGTTTCTGACTCAGAGAGACAGGTGTTCCAGTAACAACGTACACGGCGACTGACTCAAGGGTCTCAGCAGAAGAAGAAGAACGGGAGTGAACAACATGAAGATTGCTGGAAGGATGATGGACATCAGCCTGGACAGACACGGGGCATGGAGGGCCAAGAGATAGTGGAGAGGGACGGGAAGAAGGAAAACAAGACACAGGAGACATGGCGGACAGGGTAGGAAAGGGGGGGAACTCCAGAAGGGGAATCAGGAGGGAGACCTCCCGGGACAGGACGTAAAGGAACAGGGGAGGAGGTGGTGGGCGTGTTCGGGTCCAAGGCCTGGAAACGGTTATGGGACTGAGAAAGGTGGGAAGGACGAGGAGAGGTAGAACGCAACACACGAGCATAAGATACGCCAGTGAAAGGGCTGGCGTCTTGCCTCAGCAAAAGTCAGACGATCCCGGTGTTTCAAGTTGAGGACGACTTCCTCAAGCTTATAGTGGATACACGAGCGGGAGAAGGTAGGGTGGGCCTCACTGCAATTGAGGCAGCGAACCCGGGGAGATGAACAATCTGTCAGAGTGGCATAAGGCTGCAAAAGGACAGAGGACTGACCCATGCAGCATCACACTCCAGCAGCCGCCTACCAAACACCGTTGGTGGTGTTTTAGATTCCGCTACTCGGAACAAAAAGTTTCAAGTAGCACGGGCTATGGCGAGCCCGTAGTGGACTTATTTGCTGTCGATATTACCTACATTTATTCTGACCCCAACCCTCACACACTAAATAATATGGTCAACAATGAATTAAAAAAAAAGTCACTCATGGATGTCAACCAACAAACTTACACTAAACATAGAAAAGATCTACTACATTTTATTTGAAAGTAAATCAAATCAGATTCAACTTCAGATAGACAATGTTAACATTACCAATAAATAACGCGAGGAAGTTCCTGGGCCTATACATAGACAAGAGACTCAACTTCACCACCCACATACAACACATCGCAAAAAAATCTCAAAACCGATCGGTATACTTTCTAAATTCAGATATTATGTTCCCCACTCTGCTCTCCTCTCATTATACTAAGCACTAATCTATCCCAGTCTTACATACGGTATTTGTGCATGGAGTTCAATCACTGCAAATTACCTCAAGCCTATCATCGCTTAGCAAAAATTTGCTATTAGAACTCAAACTCTGTCTTCAGACAACACACAGCCCCTCTGATCAAGTCCCTTAACATGCTAAACATTCACTCACTCCACACATTCTTATGTGCTATCTACATGTACATAACCTTGTTCCTAAATGCTAATCTTGATCTGAAACTTTTCCTTGATAGATGTAATAGAACCCATGAGCACCACACCAGAAATAAATCTCTCTTTGATATCCCCAGAGTCAGACTAAATCTGTGCAAACACTCCATGCAAATAAAAGGGCCCAGTCTTTGGATCTCACTCCCTGATGAATTACAAAATTGTCCAACCCATGTCCTGCTCAAAAGTAAAAACCAAAAAGTACCTAATTTCATCTTCATAGTTTCCTACTTTGTGCTTCAAACTTACACTGTATCTTTATACTACCCACTTCACCAATATTAGTACTCAAGACTAAGTACTTAATGTTTAACAGTGTATATAATCACCTCTTGTAAATTTATATTGGCGATATAAAACTTTGCTACAATGTACTTTTTCATTTTACATGATATGTTAGATTAAGGACGGGCCCGAAACATGCGTGTTGGGGTCCTTGCAAGACCGTAAAAATATCACTATTGTAATCTCACCAACACATTGTACCTTCTTGTAAATAACATATTATTAATGTGATATATGCTGCTTGCATAGGCCTACTGCTATGAACAGTCGACAGCTACTAATTACCAGCTTCGGTACATGTGACGGCGTACTCTAAGCTACCTCAATATACAACAAAATGCAGTGTAACAACTCACAAGCCGATGAGTATTTTATATTTCGGATGAGCGATCATTCTAACCGACAGGACACCTCATCCGGACTTCAAGCAGCTGCCCAAACCACCCAACTTTCACAACACGTGTAAGTTGTGCACATATTGCCTGCCGATTATGTCTATATGTCACACTTGGCTACAGTGAGGGATCTTATGTGTCATAAGAGATTAAGAGGCTATGAACACTGAGAAGGTTGGGTGGGCGAGGGAACGTGGGGAGAGGTGGAGAGAGGCGGCCCAGCACACCCTCACGCCACGACGCCACGACCAGTACTGACACCAACACTTCTTGTCCAAGACCAAGTCACCGGGTCTAAGTTTTTTTTTTTTAATTATTATTTTCTACCACAGACGTGGCCACACATTTACAATGCTAACCAGCATATATACATTTTCTTCTGTCCTCCATGGACAGGGTTAGAGATGTGTTAAACATATAGTTCAAGGGTTTATTGAACACTCAACCACAGAAGGTGATTCGGTGCTTTTAAAATGCTAAGCTAACCTACATACGTAAATACATAGATACACGGGCCTGAGTATAGCCAGTAGGTGGTTGATGTTTGGAGTGAATGTGATCTTTCAGGTGAATACTTCAAGATGTTACACCACTATTGTGCTTGCGGGGGTTGAGCTCTGGCTCTTTGGTCCCGCCTCTCAACGGGTGTACAGGTTCCCGAGGTGAACTCAAATGTCTCTGGGTGTCTGTGTAAACTATTTACGCTTGAAACTGTGACCAACACTGAAGTAGAGGCAGTCATATATGCCAGTGTTGGGCACTCACCTAATAGTGCTTGCAGGGAAGGAGGCGATGAGCTCTTAATGAACGGACTAATTACCATCTTGGATTGCCAGAGGACAGTAATTAATGTACCGAGAGCCCAGTCAAATGAATAGACTTGAGTGAGAGCACAATGTAGGCTCTATAATAGATGTAACTGGTAGACTGTGTCATCATTGGTCAAGAAGGTTGGGATAAAAACTGCTGGGGGAATATCAGCTGGGGTGAAGCGCTCTCAGGGCAGGTCAGGAGAGAGACGTCACTGTTCGTAAACAATTGCCACAGGCTGGAAACGTTTCGTCTTAATAACTGTTGTGGGGGTCAGGACGCCTGTAGTTAGACTTATGGAGGTGACCCTCCCCCCCTCCTCTAGCGGTGCCCAACTCTCGGGGACGCGGTCCATAGAATTACCCAAATCAGCCCAAATCGGCCCAAAACTACACAAATCGTCCTAGCATTACGTAAGTAATGAAGAAATATGGTATATTTACTTACTATAATGTTGGTGCTACACGTAGAACATGATCAAACCTATTTTTACTCTGAAATAATCTAATTTCATAACGAAATGAGACGTAAATATGAGAGAGGTGACGCCATAGGAAGTCGACGGTCCAAGCGACAATTGTGTGGAGCGACTTATCCAAGATATATGGTCGCCTGGAGAGTGTTTGCTGCCATATCAGTCTCCTGTACACAGTGATCCAGTCCTTTTCGTTCATTGAACACCGAACCCTACACGCCCTCTGATATATTGCTTAATTAACAAATATTCACAAATAAAGATTATATTTGTATATGTTATCAGAAAGGCAGATATAAAATAGTTTTTGTGAATCCATCACAGAGGTTATACCTTATTAGAGAGGAAAAATATTCTTACTTTAAACAAGGCTTCATGGCCGACGCTCTCCTTACCGATATGGGAACTATGACCTTCCGAAGATCAATGTTAATTTAATCTAGATATTGTAATAAACGAAGTTTTCTATGTCATCATAAAGACATAAATATAAGCTGCATGTTAATACTTTGGCATAAATATAACTGAAGTGAAAGTGAAGATATATGCCTTTTTATAGTTACTTGATGGCTCGCTCAGGGAGTGTGAAGGCCTCCACACAAGCCAATCAATTTTATAATTACTTTGCATATATGCAAAGTAACGCCATAGGTCTTTATGTCAGAATAAAGACATGTAGACGATAATGTAACTACATTTCAAGGAAAACATATCTTAATATAATTATTAAATGAATGCAAAGTTATGGTTAAATAAATAGCCAATACCACACAATCGCCGGTGTCCGGACACATGAATAGTCGCATTAAGTGAAAGGAAATGTACCCAACCATTTCCATTTACCCAACCAGTTTGTGCACCCTATACTCATCCTCTGTGCGGTAACTTATTGTGCACCCCATACTCATCTTGTTACCAGTAGTTTGTGCAACCCATACTCATCCTGTGACCCGTAATTTATTGTGCATCCCATACTCATCCTGTTACCGGTAGTTTGTGCAGCCCATACCCATCCTGTGACCTGTAATTTATTGTGCAACCCATACTTATCCTGTGACCTGTAGTTTATTGTGCAGCTAATACTCATCCTTTGAGTCATAGGACATTGCGCAACCCTTTCTCATCGTGTGAATCTTTGTTTACTTTGCTCTCCATATTCATCCTCTGCGCGATAGTTTCTTGTGCAACCCATACCCATGATGTGAGTGGTAGTTTATTGTGTACCCTATACTCATCCTGTGAGTATAGGGTACACAATTCTTGTTTGGATTCTTGTAATGTTATTTGTCTATTTGTACTCACAGCATTTGTGCGCCCCTTGAGGGACTTGAATTAGAGGGGGGTTGAAATAGCCTAAGCTACTCTATCCCTTTGAGATGTATTTATTGCTTATCTCAATAAACATACTTGAACTTGAACTTAGGTACACAATGAGTTCATTTGTACTCCATACTCATCATCAAGAAGTGTATTTTACCAGCATTGTAATATAAATTAAGAATAAAAGCTTAACTGGATTACGGACCCATAATCAAAATAAGAGCCATCACTAATTATCATAACAAATTGTCTATAGCTACACTTCCGCCTTCGACAAGCTGCCGCCGGAGGTGGGTATAGTTTATTGTACACCCCCGCACCCCCAGTCCTGGAAGGGCGGGCATTGGGATGTGGACATGTGTACTGTCTCAGACCCTGTTGGAATATAACCAGTCTGTCAATCGAGTCAACCCAAGTGTTGCGTTTCCAAAAGGGTCGCCCATATTGGAATCGGTGAACGCCCTAGTAATATTGTTGAAAACATCTTAATAACTTATTAAACCAAAGGTCTTTTTATGTCAGAAGAACGGCAGAAACTAGATCTATATATGAAAACTCTTTCAGGACAAAATTTAAAGTAAAACTAGATTATGTAAAACTAGATTAAAGTAAATTTATGTTTCTATCTTTCTTGAGACGTATAAAAATCTTACGTTTATTAACGATTCTGCGTGAAATAAGCATTGTTCTGAGATGAATATTGCGGATTTCCGGCTCTACGACCGATGAAAAATGCAAGTTTTATACAACTACAAATATCTTTAGTTTTACTTTAAATTTTGTCCTGAAAGAATTTTCATATATAGATCTAGTTTCTGCCGTTCTTCTGACATAAAAAGACCTTTGGTTTAATAAGTTATTAAGATGTTTTCAACAATATTACTAGGGCGTTCACCGATTCCAACATGGGCGAACCTTTTGGAAACGCATGGAAACGCAACACTTGGGTTGACTCGATTGACAGACTGGTTATATTCCAACAGGGTCTGAGACATTTGCACTGGCGGGCGGCGTTCTTGCCAACTATATGGCTGTTAAGTTGAAAATTGTAACTGTTAAGAGCATTCTATTGTGGTTTTAATATTGAACAATTAAACATATACGAAACAGACAAATCTGGTGTCCGAAATAGTAAAAATATTAGTGTGCGATGTGATCAATGTAAGGGGGATATTGGGTGTGCCTCGTATCCCCTACAACAACAAGAAGTTCGAGAGCGATGAGGCCGCCACCTACTAGCTTCAGGATGTCGTCGAATCTAAATCAACAATATACTACCGCCGCTACTTTCTCGGAAACGTAAGTACCTGCCGCTTTACTTCTCTCACCCTGCCTGGCCTGGCCTGACCTGGCCTAGCCAGACCTGACCAGACCTGACCTGGCCTAGCCTTACCTAGCCTAGTCTGACCTGACCTGGCCTAGCCTTACCTAGCCTAGTCTGACCTGGCCTGGTCTGACCTGACCTGGCCTAGCCTTACCCAACACTAATCACCACACGTGACAGCCCAAACGAATCGCAAATAAGTACACGTAACAAGTCATATGCCCGGACACTCTTTCACCTTGGGGACTGAGTGGTAACTATTGTATAGAAGAGCCGGCTCCCTGAGAGTGGTAAGAGGGCGTGATAAGAGGCTAACGTGTGGTCTTGAAGGAAGTCGATAAAGCAGACAATTTTCAAAAAGAAGGGCAGCATAATGAGCCTATAATTTTCCTGTACCTATAATTTTCTCTCATCTTTTTTTTCATTCCATGTAATCTGTTATCATTTTTTGTCTATAAATTTTGCAAGTATTTACCTCCTTAAAATTTTCTTAGATTAAGGACCTGCCCGAAACGCTGTGCGTGCTAGTGGCTTTACAAGACTGTAATTACCATATTTGTATCCTCACATTCCTTATGTACATTCTTGTATATGCATAAATAAATAAATAAATAAATAAATAAATGAGCAGACAGGAATGGACAGACAGTCGGTTATCCCATAATGTGTAATACGCCCCGCACAGCATGGGTGGAGTGGGGGGGGGGGGTTGTAGCAGGGCACAGTATGGTGATGGTGCGGGTGAAGTACACACCCACTGAATTCCTGCCATCAATAATTGTTTTCATAACCATTAGAACAATGGCATCCCTCCAGCCACCATCCTTCCACTGACCCCCTCCTCTGGTCCTCCACCTCAGACAATAACCCCCCACACCCCCTCTCCCTTCCAGACATCAGCATGTCAAAATCAGTACCATAATGTGTTTAAACTATTTAAACTAAGTCATTGTGTATCTCAAGGTATCTTAATTCATTTGAAAGTGTACATGTGCATTCGTTCATATACTCGCCTAATTGTGCTTGCTGGGGTTGAGCTCTGGCTCTTTAGTTCCACCTCTCAACCGTCAATCAACAGGTGTACAGGTTTCTGAGCCTATTGGGCTCTATCATATCTACACTTGAACCTGTGTATGGAGTCAGCCTCCACCACATCACTTACTAATGCATTCCATTAGATATAATCATATATGATTACACATAATCATAATCATTCCATACACATAATCATATATGTGTACGTCAACGTATACATACATGCGTATATATACCTCATATTAAAATACTGATAAACGAATGACCATGAACAAATTAATTTATAATTGTAGCATTATATATAATTTTAATAGACTAATTACGTGTTTATACATTTGAATGGTCCAGACAGGTGGCCAGCCTTGGACATATACACTTCTGGTAGGCACAATGACCTCATGTTAGACCCTTGATAGATTATGTGAGAGAGAGAGAGAGAGCTGGGGCAGGGAGGTGCGTGCCCCAGGGAGATAATCCATGCCCATGCCCCGCCTCGAGGTCAGTTCTCGAGTCACACCAAGAATAACAATCGAGCAAGTTGTCCTGACCAGGATGTGGCATATTAGGGAGGGTTGAGGAATAGGAAGCCTGTCTGATAGGGCTCTTGGCAAGCAGCTCTCCCTCAGTCTACCTATCTATATGGAAGAAATGTATCTAGGCCCTTCCCCCCTGCCTATTCTCTCTCCCCCACCTTTCTTCCTTCATTTCCTCCCTCCTTCCCTCCCCCTCACTGGTGAGAGAGTAGGAGTGTGAGAGTGGTTAGAGAACTCGTAGTTCTCACGCTCGTGAAATTGTCTGCGACCCTGGAGGAGTAGAGCGGAGGGGGGGGGTGAAAGTAGGTGACGATGGAGGAGTAGAGGGGAGCATTATATGCAGTGAACGTAGGTGTCTATGGAAGAGTACATCATAGAGGAGGGTGAAAGGAAGGTGACGATGGAGGAGGAGAAGGGAGGGGGTGTGAAGGTAGGTGATGATGGAGGAGTAGAGGGGAGGAGGGGGGCAAAGGTAGGTGTCTATGGAAGAGTACATCATAGAGGGGGTGAAGGTAGGTGGCGATGGAGTAGAGCAAAAGGGGTGGGGGTTGAAAGTAATCCTGAGTTTAATTTTTTAGTTATATATAGTGACACTCGGGTTACGAGCCTAATTTCTTCGAAAAATTTGAATCGGGTTACAAACTTTGCCTCGGGAAAGGAGTTTGTTGATATACGTATGGGCTGACCTAGCGCGTGGTGGCATGGTGATCGCGCCTCAGTTTACCAGTGTCTCCTGCCTAGTAAGTATCGCGCCTGAATTCTTTGTAAAGCATTACATTTGTTTTGGGATTTTTGGCTATTTGAACATAAAATTTGTTATGATATATCTTGCCATGAGTCCCAAGAAAGCCAGTGGTAAGGTTCAAGCCAAGAAAACACATGTGAGAATGACCATAGAGGAAAAACAAGAGAGCATTCATAAACATCAAAATGGTGCACAGGTTGTTGAACTAGCTAGGCAGTACAACAAATCTATGTCAACAATATGCACTATACTTGCTAAGAAAAAGGACATTATGAGCATTAAAGTGGCAAAAGGCATATCAACAATCCCGAAACAAAGAACACAAACACTTGAGGATGTTAAAAAGTTTTTATTAATTTGGATACACAACAAGAGTTAGCAGGTGATAGCATTTCAGAGGCCATCATTTGTGAGAAACCAAGGCATTTGCATGAAGACCTTTTAAAGAAAACCCCTGGAACGAGGGGGAAAAAGATGAATCAAGTTTGAAAATGTGAAAAGTTTGTGTGACAATAGAGCCTCGTGGAAAACTTTTGCTGTGGTCATTACCTGGTGGAATGCACCCAGGATGGAGTATCAGGGCTATACATCTTTTAAATCATAAAAGTAATAAACATTTCCCATCAACCTTACAAACATATTAACCTATTTTCATGTATTTCCCCCATGTGCATTTTAACAAAGTTACTAAATTGCCTTTATCATTCTGTAAAATTTCAATTACAGTATACTGTATATAATTTTGTTAGTATAAATGGACTGAATATTCTGAAATCACTATTAATTTTACAATTTCAGATTCAAAGGTGGTCTGGACACCCAATTTGGTCAGACAGGTGAAGAGAGCATTTAGGATAGTTCGAAGAGATGAAGATGGTCACAATTGTGTTTGAAGAGGCAAACGCCCCCCTTTGCTCCTGACATTATGTTCAGCCTATTGACCCTGCACACCTAACACAAGGTAGGTTGAAAACTCCTCCTTCATGTCATTGGTTCATTAGCCAGAAACTTAGGGCCCATGCAGGAATATCCCTAAAAAAAAAAAGTGGCCCCAACAATGCATCCTCCAAGTCTGGAGGATGAGCAGGAGCATTGTCGAGAAGCAGGCCCTTTAGTGTCAAACTTTTCTCTTGCAGATATTTTTTGATGGCAGGGCAAACCACTCTACATCACAGTTTTTCTGCACGTTATATATTTTTTAAAACTCTTGGATTTTCGGAATGATACACGAGCAAGGGTTTAATTTTCAAATCGCCACACAGCACAAGAGTTAGCCTATCCTGACACAAGTTAGCCCAAGTTAGCTTGTGTCCGGGCAGTGACGTCTCCTCTTGGGTAATGTATGTCCTCTTCGGCAATTTTTTCCAGAATAGCCATGTCTCCTCACAATTAAACACTTGTTGTGGAATATATCCATCAATACAGTATCTACAAAATCTTTAAAATCACGAACAAATCTTTCAGCCCCTACTTTGTCTGAGCTGGCACCCTCACCATGCCTCACAACACTATGAATACCACGTCTTTTTTCAAAATTTCTCAAACCATCCCCTACTCACCTTAAACTCTTTCGTATCTGCAAAACTCGTTCTAGGGGTTTTCTTTATAAGATCTTGCATGAAGATTTCATTGTTGACCAAACCACACACTGGAAATTGAATAGACGACGACATTTCGATCCGTCCTGGACCATTATAAAGTCGATTGTGATGAGGGAAGCAAGAGAGTAGGCAAGAGAGAGAGGTGAGGAGATGGCAAGTATGTACGTATGTACATGAATAAAACATGTACATACTTATACATAACGTGTGTAAATAGTGTAATAAACACAATAACAGTATTTTGGGAGGAGGAATGTTGGCGAGTAATGTGTTGGAGGAGGGAGGGAGGACTGGCAGGGTGTGGCAGCTCACTCATGTTTTTTGGGCTCACCATACCAACATAGTGGATCGTTATGGTGAATACATACGTAGATGGGTATATACAATGTGTGTATATAGTGTAATAACAGCAAAAACACTGTTTGATTGTAGAATATGTCGCATATATGAGGCCCATAATTTTGAGCATAGCGATGTTCTATACTTTGAATTATATAAATTCCACAAATTACACACTTTTAAATAATATTACAGCAAAAAAAAGGAAGAAATGAATGAGAAACTTCAAAATAATTGCGCAACATTTTATTCGCAGCAACTGCCGTCGCACGGGGTGGCGGGGCCGACAGACCCCCATCGCTCCAACGCTCAGCGCCCATAATTTGCTCAACTTCCCAGCTCCATCGCAGCTAAAGTAAGTCACATACAATATTTTTTGTTTAGTTTCCCCGTGATCAGACTCTGCATTTTAACAATATAAGAAGAGAAAAAAATTTTTTGGAAAGAATTTATTTCTTGTGCACCAGGGTGTTATTTGGAGACAGAGCAGTTCAGTGGTTAACTACTAAATTTTTTTTCTCCCACACACGCACCCCCTTGGAAAGCAGCCTGTAACAGCTAACTCCCAGATACCTATTTACTGTTAGGTAACAGGGGTCATCCCCTTTTGTACAAAGAATCTGCTAAAGCTTTTAGGGCTAATCTTTGACACTCGTTTGTCTTTGTCGCCCCATATTTTTTACGTCCGAGTTGAATGCTCTAAGGCCCTTAACTAACTTTAGGTCATGTCCCATACTTCTTGGGGAGCTAATCGACACTGCTCCTCTCTTTACATTCCTCTCTCGTTCTGTCTAAACTCGATTATGGCCCTGTTTACTCGTCTGCTTCTCCTTCTACCCTTCACCATCTGGACACACTGCAATCATACTGGGTTACGGCTCAGCTCTGGTACCTTCCTTCGACACCTACCCTAAGCCTGTATGTTGAAACTGGCGTCCTGTTTCTACAAGGATCGCTATGATCGCTACTGTCTTCTCCACCTTGCACGGTCCCTTACAGCACCCTCACTCTTGCTTATGTCATGCCTTGACCTTTACCCATCTATGGTTCCTGTTTCCCCTTCACCACCTATCTCTTTCTGTACGGTTGTCTCTCTTACAAAATGCTCTTTCAGTTTGTGTTACCAATATTTCCCCTCGTGTCCATTCCGTCTTTGCCCCTATGGAGGGTCCCCGTTCCTAAATTCCTGTAAGCCTTGACCCACATGACTAAAACTTTTACCCCTCCTACAGTTCTAAATCACCTTTTCCTTGAACACTTTTCTTCACACTTCCACTCTATTTCCGTCTTTACCAATGGGTCTTAAGTCTGCAGACGGTGTAGGCTACTCTGTTGTTTTTCCTGACTGCACCTTTGTGTCTCCTGCCTCCGGAGACTAGCATCTTCATGGCAGAACTTTATGCTATTCTCTATGCTCTTCATCAACTCTTTTCTCGCTGTCAATCCTCCTCTGTGTTTGTAGTTGACACTTGCAGTGCCCTCATGCTCTAGAATCCTTTAATCCAATCCATCCTTTGGTAGTTGAAATTCAACATTGGCTGTTTCTTATCTCCAGTAGATTTAAGACAGTGGAATTTCGCTGGATTCCCACCCATATTGGTGTGATCTTAAATGAGCGTGCGGACACTGCCGCTAAGGAAGCTATCCATACCTGTCCCATCTCCCGTAAAGGTATTCCTTATTATGACTTTTACCCAGTTATTCATTTCCCCATTCTTGCCCGTTGTCAGGGTTGTTGGTCTTCTGTTACTGGTAACAAACTGCGTGCTCTTAAGAGTAGTGTGTTCCCGTGGCCTTCCTCCTACCACCGTAACCGGTGGTGGGAAACGGCTCTGGCGAGGTTGTATATTGGTCATACACGTTTAACTCACGGGCACTTAATGGAGCGCTGCCCTGCTTCTTATTGTCCAAACCGTTGTCTCTACATGTCCTGACTTCCAGGACTTGCGTGTCTTGCTTCCCGAACATCCCTCACTGTCAATTGTCCCTCGATAAAATTCTTGGTAAATTTAATACCTTTGATATTGTTCGCCGTATGCGTTTTTGTTCTTGTATTGGCGACGTTAGTGATATTTAGCGCACTATGATTATCCCACACATTTGATGGTTTGATAATTACTGTACTGTACAGTACTTTGGTTTGGAATGTATCAAATAAAGTTGTTTCATGTATTCAAATGTGTGAGAAAATCCACTGGGGCTGTGAGATGAAGCGAACCTGTAACAAAGGCATTGCCAGTTGCATACTCTACCACCACTGATGGTAAAAGTCTTACAACTGGATATCTTGTGTGACGGGTTATGGTATCACAGCTATACTGAACCAAGATGGTATGGCTCTCCCTCACATAAATGAAAGAAATGCTGCTATTGGCCTTGCAGTGTGTAAGTTGCAGGTGGAAACAAATGAAAATTATCAAATAATTAAACAATTTACTGAAATAGTAATGAACAAAAATAACACATGACAATACTTGACTATCATGTAATGCAAAGGTGAACAAGTTAGTATGACCTTAAATGCAAAAAATAAACTATAAGCAATGAATAAAAGTATGAAGATATACTGGTGTTCTGAAGACAGCTACCATACCACCATGGCATCAGTCACACGACGTTGGCTGGAAGCGGACGACGGGTTAGAGACACGAAGGTGATCCTAGAGCACTAAAGGAGAGATTGCCTCTCCAGGGAGGCAGCGCTCTTTATATAGTCCGGCGGTGATGACTCATCCAGTGCCAACACGAGGTGGACATCTGGTCAACTAGCAAACTGCTCGTTGTGGCTGGCGGTGCCTTTGTGTTGAGCTGCACCACTGTCAGTTGAAGGCGGCTAACTGCTTGTTTGTGGGGACAAACTGCCAGTTAGCAGTGGCGCCCGGCTTGCCTCTGAGTCGTACCAGGCTATGCCAGGCCCTGGGGGGTATGGAGAGGTGGCAGGACTGATGACTCTTCTGGGCTGGTGTAGATGTATACTTCCAGTGCAGAGGCATTGAAGGTGAAGGGAAAAGGCAGTTCCACTGCTATGCAGGGGATTCACGTGACACTTGTGAAGCCACAGAAAGTCTGGAGGCCCTACTGAAGCCAGTCCAAGTATTAAATAAAACCCCTGAAGTACGCCGGTGAAGGGTAAAGTGAAGGGTGAAGCAAGACCGTATGCCCAACTTCAGGCACACACAGAAAATCACGTTTTGGTCCCGCCTCTCAACTGTGTATTTGAAGTTGGGGCGTATGGTGTTGAACTGCTTCAGCCTTCACCTGAGTGCTTGTAGGTCTTACGTAAGACGTTGACTCAAGGAGTGGCCTCAAAACTTGCTGTGATTTATGGGGAAATCCGGTTGTAAGACTTTTACAAAGTCAGTAATATACTGTGGTAGAGTATGCAGCTGCCAGTGCCTTGGGCAAAGGTTTACGTCGCATCACAGCTCCAGTGGATTTTCTGCTTGGTGTACATCAGGTTGTGATTTTGTGTGTGTACCGTATTGTTATGATCGCCGTCTGATAAGTCCTTTCTGGCCTCAAGAGTCATTGTTACCCACCTAGAAAGATTGCAGATGGCCAAAGCAGTTATTTAAGTTAAGAAGGGACAAGTCTTAAACAGAATTTTGCATAATATTTGACTGTAAAGGGGTAAATTGAGGTAGATTGAAAAACAAAATGGTGAACCGGGCAGGCGGTACTCACAATTAGGCGAGTACACTCGGGAACTTTTAAAGTGCAACCAAACATGCTTTAGGCTCTCACAACAAGAGGTGAGTGGTGGTGGCTCAGGTGCTCAGCCAATCAGAGCACCTAAGGAGGGAGGGCAGGAGTGAGAAGGGGGTGGTATGTGGAAGTTTGGTGACAGTTGTGTGTAGTTTGTTCATCTTCATTGTAAGTTTCATGGCTTGGTGTGCATTTCCCTAGTAAATTTAATTAGGGAAAAATTCAGGTGTTTGATTTTTTAAATCAACTTTTTAAATGTTGAGTTGTTAAAGCCTCAAAGTGCATGGAGTTGGTTTGGGAGTATGGCATCCTCATGCTGTTGCGTGCTCGCGTGAGGTAGCAAAGGTGATGTAAAGTTGTGGGGTGTACATGCTTGGGACGTCCTCTCTCGGGATGGCTGGTGTTAGACCTGCGTGTTTGTCGGTTGTTGAAAAGCCGTCATCCTTTGCTGTTGTGGTATTGATTTTACATTGTTCATCTTGTAATTAATACTGTAGTGCGATATCTAGGGCTACCAATTGTAGGTTTAAAATGTCTAATACAAACAGTTGTCCAATGAGTTTTAATAGGAAATATCATCCACCAAGCACCATTGTACAATTATATTAATTGATAGTATATGGATTGTGCAGAACTGCTTAGAATGATCTTTAACACTTGGCTATATTGGTCATGTCAAATACCTGCACTGTGAATGCTCAAAGACCCTTTCTTTATTCAGTGTTGTCACATACCTCATGGGGGTATGGATAGGCAAACACTCATTCGGTTAAACTTGCCTTGTAGTACTTTCAGAGCTCAGTAATTTGGAATCTGGTTAGCACTTTCCAAATAAATTGACCTTTAAAGTGAATTCCTATTTAGGTTTAAAACATTATACCGAATGAGAAACTCGGATTATATAGCCGAACACCAGAAATGTTGTTATTCAATTTGGTTGCCTAAAGCACATTCAAGGACTACACATTACATGGCATTCCAGGATTCCTCTATACCTTGCCTTATGCTGTAAACATTGCCACAACCCTGTGTTTTATTGATTTAAATGGCCACAGGGAGGCATACAACACTGCAGATTATGATGTCATTAGTTATCCACTGTGCTGACAAGTGGGGTGACTGATGTTCGTTGACACCTGTATCGTGCTTCAATTTAATCGCCAGGAGATCACCCTCTCACTAGACTCGTCTGTAGGAAGTACAGTATAGTATCTCAAATTACCTTGGATCATAAATAGCATAAGACTTGGGGGTAGGAGAGGGTTGCAGTGTTTGTCATGGCTCTCAGTTGTTCCTGGTATTAGGCAATTTAGTTCTGGAATCATTTTTGTTGGCCAATGTTAAACTTTTTTGAAAGTAGATGTTTTTCTGAAAGGGAAGGGGGGGGGGAACCTCTATGCTTGGATACAGTTATCTAAGTGAATACTTAGACTTATACAGTAGAATAACTACCTTCTTTTCCTTAGTCAAAAAGGTTGCTTGTTTATTTCTAGGGACTTGTATTTTCTGTTATTTTTAACTGCAGCAACTTTCAGTGAATGATAGATTCTTACTGAAAGGACCTTTACTTCATTGTTGTTGCTTTATGGTCATCTCATTGTGTACAGGGATTCCGCGAAGCTTTTGGGGTTAGTCTTTGACACTCGTTTGTCTTGGTCAGCCCATATCTCTTGCCTCCGAGTTGAATGCTCTAAGGCCCTTAACCTCCTTAAGGTTTTGTCCCATACTTCTTGGGGAGCGGATGGCGCACGCTCCTCTATTTGCACTCCTCTCTCGTCCTGTCTAAACTCGATTATGGTTGCCCTGCATACTCTTCTGCTTCTCCTTCTACTCTTCGCCATCGTGATGCTTTGCACCATACTGGGTTGCGTCTCGGCTCTGGTGCCTTTCGTTCGACTCCCGCCCTTAGTTTGTATGTTGACACTGGCTTTCTCTCTCTTCAGGACTGCCGTGATCGCTGCTGTCTTCACTATCTTGCGCGGTCCTTCCAACATCCTTCCTCTTGCCTCTGTCGTGCATTGACTTTTCCTCCTCCTGTGGTTCCTGTTCCTCTTCATTGTCTCCCACTTTCTGTCCAGTTATCTCGCTTACAGGATTCTCTTTCTGTTCATATTTCTAATGTTTCTCCTCGTATTGTTCCTTCATTACCTCCGTGGAGAGTCCCCCTTCCCAAGTTTTGTACGTCCTTGACTTGTATTACTAAAGCTTTTACCCCTCCTACAATTCTGAAAAGCCTCTTCCTTGAGCACTTTTCTTCGCACTCCCACTCTATTTCCATCTTCCCTGATGGGTCTAATTCTGCGGATGGTATGGGCTACTCTGTTGTTTTTCCTGACCGTACTTACATGTGTCGCCTCCCTTCGGAGGCTAGCGTCTTTACGGCAGAACTTTATGCTATTCTCTATGCTCTTTGTCTCTTGTTTTCTCATTCTCATTCCTCCTTTGTGGTTGTAGTTGATTCTCGTAGTGCCAAGCAGTGAGGGGGTAGGAGGGAGGGAAGGAGTGAGGGGGTAGGAGAGAGGGTAGGAGTGAGGGGTAGGAGGGAGGGAAGCAGTGAGGGGGTAGGAGGGAGGGTAGGAGTGAAGGGGTAGGAGGGAGGGTAGGAGTGAGAGGGTAGGAGGGAGGGTAGGAGTGAGGGGGTAGGAGGGAGGGTAGGAGTGAGGGGGTAGAAGTGAGGGGTAGGAGGGAGGGCAGAAGTGAGGGGGTAGGAGGGAGGGAAGCAGTGAGGGGGTAGGAGGGAGGGTAGGAGTGAGGGGGTAGGAAGGAGGGTAGGAGGGAGGGCAGGAGTGAGGGTGTAGAAGTGAGGGAAGGAGTGAGGGGGTAGTAGGGGGGGTAGGAGTGAGGGGGTAGGAGGGGGGGTAGGAGTGAGGGGGTAGGAGGGAGGGAAGCAGTGAGGGGGTAGGAGGGAGGGAAGGAGTGAGGGGGTAGGAGAGAGGGTAGGAGTGAGGGGGTAGTAGGGAGGGTAGGAGTGAGGGGGTAGGAGGGAGGGTAGGAGTGAGGGGGTAGGAGGGAGGGAAGCAGTGAGGGGGTAGGAGGGAGCGAAGGAGTGAGGGGGTAGGAGAGAGGGTAGGAGTGAGGAGGTAGTAGGGAGGGTAGGAGTGAGGGGGTAGGAGGGAGGGTAGGAGTGAGGGAAGGAGTGAGGGGTAGGAGGGAGGGTAGAAGTGAGGGGGTAGGAGGGAGGGTAGAGGAGTGAGGGGGTAGGAGGGAGGGTAGAGGAGTGAGGAGGGTAGAGGAGTGAGGAGGGTAGAGGAGTGAGGAGGGTAGAGGAGTGAGGAGGGTAGAGGAGTGAGGAGGGTTGAGGAGTGAGGAGGGTTGAGGAGTGAGGAGGGTAGAGGAGTGAGGAGGGTAGAGGAGTGAGGAGGGAAGAGGAGTGAGGAGGGAAGAGGAGTGAGGAGGGTAGAGGAGTGAGGAGGGTAGAGGAGTGAGGAGGGTAGAGGAGTGAGGAGGGTAGAGGAGTGAGGAGGGTAGAGGAGTGAGGAGGGTAGAGGAGTGAGGAGGGTAGAGGAGTGAGGAGGGTAGAGGAGTGAGGAGGGTAGAGGAGTGAGGAGGGTAGAGGAGTGAGGAGGGTAGAGGAGTGAGGAGGGTAGAGAAGTGAGGAGGGTAGAGGAGTGAGGAGGGTTGAGGAGTGAGGAGGGTAGAGGAGGGTAGAGGAGTGAGGAGGGTAGAGGAGTGAGGAGGGTTGAGGAGTGAGGAGGGTAGAGGAGTGAGGAGGGTTGAGGAGTGAGGAGGGTTGAGGAGTGAGGAGGGTAGAGGAGTGAGGAGGGTAGAGGAGTGAGGAGGGTAGAGGAGTGAGGAGGGTAGAGGAGTGAGGAGGGTAGAGGAGTGAGGAGGGGTAGAGGAGTGAAGGGGTAGAGGAGTGAGGAGGGTAGAGGAGTGAGGAGGGTAGAGGAGTGAGGAGGGTAGAGTGAAGGGGTAGAGGAGTGAGGAGGGTAGAGGAGTGAAGGGGTAGAGGAGTGAGGAGGGTAGAGGAGTGAGGAGGGTAGAGGAGTGAAGGGGTAGAGGAGTGAAGGGGTAGAGGAGTGAGGAGGGTAGAGTGAAGGGGTAGAGGAGTGAGGAGGGTAGAGGAGTGAGGAGGGTAGAGGAGTGAAGGGGTAGAGGAGTGAAGGGGTAGAGGAGTGAGGAGGGTAGAGTGAAGGGGTAGAGGAGTGAGGAGGGTAGAGGGGTGAGGAGGGTAGAGGAGTGAAGGGGTAGAGGAGTGAAGGGGTAGAGGAGTGAGGAGGGTAGAGTGAAGGGGTAGAGGAGTGAGGAGGGTAGAGGAGTTAAGGGGTAGAGGAGTGAGAAGGGTAGAGGAGTGAAGGGGTAGAGGAGTGAGGAGGGTAGAGGAGTGAGGAGGGTAGAGGAGTGAAGGGGTAGAGGAGTGAGGAGGGTAGAGTGAAGGGGTAGAGGAGTGAGGAGGGTAGAGGAGTTAAGGGGTAGAGGAGTGAGGAGGGTAGAGGAGTGAGGAGGGTAGAGGAGTGAAGGGGTAGAGGAGTGAAGGGGTAGAGGAGTGAAGGGGTAGAGGAGTGAGGAGGGTAGAGTGAAGGGGTAGAGGAGTGAGGAGGGTAGAGGAGTTAAGGGGTAGAGGAGTGAGGAGGGTAGAGGAGTGAGGAGGGTAGAGGAGTGAGGAGGGTAGAGGAGTGAGGAGGGTTGAGGAGTGAGGAGGGTAGAGGAGTGAGGAGGGTAGAGGAGTGAGGAGGGTAGAGGAGTGAGGAGGGTAGAGGAGTGAGGAGGGTTGAGGAGTGAGGAGGGTTGAGGAGTGAGGAGGGTTGAGGAGTGAGGAGGGTAGAGGAGTGAGGAGGGTAGAGGAGTGAGGAGGGTAGAGGAGTGAGGAGGGTAGAGGAGTGAGGAGGGTAGAGGAGTGAGGAGGGGTAGAGGAGTGAAGGGGTAGAGGAGTGAGGAGGGTAGAGGAGTGAGGAGGGTAGAGGAGTGAGGAGGGTAGAGGAGTGAGGAGGGTAGAGGAGTGAAGGGGTAGAGGAGTGAGGAGGGTAGAGTGAAGGGGTAGAGGAGTGAGGAGGGTAGAGGAGTTAAGGGGTAGAGGAGTGAGGAGGGTAGAGGAGTGAAGGGGTAGAGGAGTGAGGAGGGTAGAGGAGTGAGGAGGGTAGAGGAGTGAGGAGGGTAGAGGAGTGAAGGGGTAGAGGAGTGAAGGGGTAGAGGAGTGAGGAGGGTAGAGTGAAAGGGTAGAGGAGTGAGGAGGGTAGAGGAGTGAGGAGGGTAGAGGAGTGAAGGGGTAGAGGAGTGAAGGGGTAGAGGAGTGAGGAGGGTAGAGTGAAGGGGTAGAGGAGTGAGGAGGGTAGAGGAGTGAGGAGGGTAGAGGAGTGAGGAGGGTAGAGGAGTGAAGGGGTAGAGGAGTGAGGAGGGTAGAGGAGTGAGGAGGGTAGAGGAGTGAGGAGGGTAGAGGAGTGAGGAGGGTAGAGGAGAGAAGGGGTAGAGGAGTGAGGTGGGAAGGAAGAGTGAGGAGAAGGATTAGTGAGGGGGAGGTATGAGGGGGAGGATTGATGGGGAAGAGTAGTGAGTGGGAGGAGTGAAGGGGGTAGGAGGGAGAAGTGAAGAGGCAGGAAGAACGGTAGGAGGGAGGGAAGAAGGATGGGCAAGAGTGAGGGGTAAGAGGGAGGGGGAAGGGAGGGGAAGGAATGAGCGGGAATGGAGTAAAAGGAGGAGTGAGGGGGGAAGGAGGAGTGACGGGGGGTGGGAGGAGTGAGGGGGGAAGGAGGAATGAGGGGGTGAAGGAGGAGTGATGGGGGGGGGGGAGGAGTGAAGGGGAAAGGAGGAGTGAGGGGCGAATGAAGAGTGAGGGGCGAATGAAGAGTGAGGAGGGAAGGAAGAGTGAGGAGGGAAGGAAGAATGAGGAGGGAAGGGGGAGTGAGGAGGGAAGGGGGAATGAGGGTGAAGAGGAGTGAGGGTAGGGAGGAATAGTGAAAGGGGAGGAGGAGTTAGGGGGGAGGAATAGTAAGGGGGTAGTAGTGAGGGGGGGGTACGAGTGAATGGGAGGAGGAATGAGGGGGTATTGAAGAGTGAGGGAGTAGGAGGGAGGGGGTAGGAGGGAGGAATGAGAGGGTAGGAGGGAGGGGGCAGGAGGAAGGGGGAGGAGCAAGGGCAGGAGTGAAGGGATTGGAGGGAGGGCTGGAGTGAGGGGGTAGAAGGAAGGGCTGGATTGATGGGGTAAGAGTGAGGGGGCAGGAGGTGAGGAGTGAGGAGGGAGGTGGTAGGAGAGAGGTAGGGGGTAGGGGGGAGGAGTGAGGGGGGTAGGAGAAAGGGCAAAAGTGATGGGGTAGGAGGGGCATATTGAGGGGGAAGGAGGGAGGATTGAGGGGGCAGGAGGGAGGGTAGGAGTGAGGGGCATAGAAGGGAGGGCAGGAGTGATGGGATTGGGGGAAGAAGTTAGGGGGTAGGTAGGAGGGGTAGGTAGGAGGGGTAGGTAGGAGGGGTAGGTATGACCTGGCTATATTGGTTATGTCATGTCAAATTGTTGCATGCTGAATGCTCAAAGCCCCTTTCTTTATTCAGTGTTGTCACATTCCTCATGTGGGTGTGGATAGGCAAACACTCATCTAGTTAAACTTATCTCATAGTACTTTCAGAGACCGGTAATTTAGATTGTGGTAAGTAGAATCTCCAAATAAATGGATCTTTAAAGCGCATTCCTATTTGGGTTTAAAAGGTTGTACTGAATAAGAAACTCAGATAAAATAGTCTAACACGAGCAATGTTGTTATTCAGTTTGGTTGCCTAAAGCACATACAAGGACTAGACATTACCAGGCATTCCTGTATGCCTTACCTTATGCTAAAACATTGCCACAACCCTGGGTTTTATTGATTTAAATGGCCACAAGGAGTCATACAAAATTGCAGGTTATAATGTTATTAGTTTATCCCCTGTGGTGACAAGTGGGCTGACTGATGTCCGTTGACACCTGTATCGTGCTTCAGTTTACTCGCCAGATCGTCCTATCTCTGGACTCGTCTGTAGGAAGTATATGAAAATAATTTGGATCATTAATAGCATAAGAGTTTGGTGTAGGAGAGAGTTGGAGTGTTTGTCGTGGCTCTCGGTTGTTCCTGTTATTAGTTGACTTAGTTTTAGAAATATTTTTGTTGGCCAGTGTTGAAGTTGTTTGAAAGTAGATGTGTTTTTGTAAAGAAGGTGGGGGGTCTCCATGCTTGGCTTCAATTATCTAAGTGATTATAGATATGTTGTGTATAAATGTTTGGACATTAGAATAATTACCTTCTTTTCGTTAAAGTCAAAAGGTAGCTTGATTAATTCTAGGGTTTTTTGTTTTTTACTGGAGCAACTTTTGGTTAATGACGGAATCTAGCTCAAAGGTCCTTTATTTCATTGTTCTTCTTCATTTTAATGTGGTAGTTGTGATATGGATTGTTCTGGCTCACCTGTAAGGTTTTGCAATGTTAAATACTGTATATAATAATAAGAATTTGCCAGTCTTGTAACCATTTTTAGAGTTCCCGTAGATCTTTGTAAGGGCTCGATATCATTTTTTCATGTTCCCTATACCATAAATCTTGGTGTCATCTGCAAAATTGATGTGATTTGTCATTGAGGTATATAAGGTTTAGACCCTTGTGGTACGCTTCATGCCGTATTTTCCATTCAAATCTGTTTCAGAGGAAGCTTTAATGTATTTGTTTTAATTAAGCAATCTTTTTATCCTTTATTCCATGTGCTTCATATTTCACTCCTAGCCATTGATATGGTGCTTTATCAAACACAGTGTGTGTGTTTGAATAGCTGGTTATCAGAAAAAAATTGTGAACAGGTTTGTTTTTAACAAACCAATGTTTTGTTGATTTTACAAGAATATTAATGTTTCTTCCCTTCAGGACCTTGCAGATGTGAGGTCAAAGTAATTTTAAAGTTTTCTGCTTGGCAGTTTCAAAAATTTGAGTAACATTTGAAATCTATCTAGCGAGTTTAAGTGGCAGTAAGTTTGGCTGTCAATTCATTTAATAGCTTGGATTGAATTCCAGGTATTTGAAGTTTTTTTGAATGTTAGTTTGTAAGGCTCTTCCCATTTATGGTGCTTGTTATAGGCAGATAGTTTATATATACACTATCTTGAAATAGTTATCTTCAGCAGTTTGAAACATTTGTGGTAATGGGATGTCTGGTGTGAATAATTTAGTGTTCATTACTAATATTTGGTAGGACACTTCAGTGCATCATTATATTAACAGATTGGACATGTCTAATGGTTTTGTTTATTTTCTTCTTAGAAAATTGAAGGGTTTGGTACCATTAGACAATATTGTTAGGAAACACTTTCATGTTTCCTATCAAGTTGTGACACTTGTGGGAAAAAATTTTTAGCTAATTTAGTTTAATCTTATCATTGATGTAAAGTTTTACATCATTTCCACTAATCAATATGTTCCATAGCTTTAACTTTAGTCTATACATTTGTTAAGTGAAATTTGTTAGATTAAATTAACTTAAAATAATGGCTAAAATTTATCTTTTGCAGTTTAACCTGATAACTATAAAAATGAGTAGTTTGGTATGCAAAGCTTTTAAGTTGTCAAAATTAGTTCTCTTATAAAATGTAATGTTGCTTAAAGGTATAATATTACCTTTTTATATATAACTTATGTTACTTAAAGGTAAGTTTTTATTAGCTTTATATTTTAAGTTTAATTATATAAAGCTATAATAAGATATATAACTAAGTTATAATAAAGTAATGTTAAAGTTTATTATAACTGTTATATACTTATATTATAGCTTTATATAATAAACAAACTTAAGTTTATATTAGCTTTATATATTTTGTATTATACCTTTGTTTATTATAGTTATATAAACTAATAGCAAGTTTTTTAGATAGTTTGTAATATTAATTTCCAGCATGATTAAATTATAGCTACTTTCAGGATAAAGTATAAAGTATTTTCATTAAAAGATTTATTAAATAGTATACAATATAACTAATGTTGACAATTTTGTTTCAGGTTGAAGTTTCAACTGAAGACTCCAAACAACTTCAAAGGCCAGGAAAACATCCAGAGTACCAAGGACAACAACCACCTGTAAAAGAAAAATAAAGTATATCAAACAGGGACACTCATTTTATTAACACTAACACATACAAATTACTACCAAAACCCCTAAGTCCCAATCTTTTAAGATTGGCTCCGCAAGGCCTATCCCTTACTTGCATTTTGAGGCAGGACTTGTTGGCTGCAAGAGTGGAACACATCGTTTGGTTTAGTGCCCTCAACATGATGTACATAGGCTTGTTGTAAAGCCTATGTACATCATGTTCCAGGCACTAAACCTCTGGACATATCCACTCTTTCAGTGAACAAGCCCTGTAGTTATTAACAATGTTTGCACATTGTTAAGGGTCCCTACACCTATGCAAATCTAGTCCATCTATTGGATGGGTAGTAGAGCAGGGCTCTGAAAAAGCCAAGCCAGGGAAATCTGCAGGACTGCCTGGTCCCCTTCTATGAAATGGGGTAGGATCAGTACAAACTGCATCAATCCCTGCAGGTGGTAACAGTAGGACTTTGGTACACATCTATAAATGGACTAGATAAAAAAGAAAGCAAGTTAATTATTTGATATAGCTAAAACATTTAATTCAACATACCAGTGTATTGGATGTGCAGAGTAGAACAGCCACACTTCTTAAGCCAGTCAATTCCTTGATACCATCATAATCTCCATTACCACCTGAAACATTTAACCAAATTAGCTTATAAATTTGGTATTAAAAGTTGCTTTGCAAACTCAAATTGCTAATGTGCCTTAACATTTTATTCTCACTAATGCTAATCAAGCACAAGACTTAGATATGGCTACTCAAACTATTTAAGTTTAACAAGTACTTTAAAGTAGAGAAAGAATTTTTACTTTACATTATCTACATGCAACCACTGATGCCTTACTTTTTTTTCTATTTAAAATATTCACCAACACTCACCCCATTCTGAATGTCAAGCAATCAACACCTTCAAACTCTAGGATGAACAGCTGGACTTCCCAATTCTTATTCTGAAAGAAAAAGCCTATTTAAACTAGTTACATGAAAAAAATATGAAGTACAGTTACTAGTCAATAATTTGTCTCTTGTACCATTTTTTTTTTTTAACTTTTAATTATGAACAAATCCACGAGGTCAATTTACCTCCCTGTTGCAATTTTTTTTATAATGTCATGGGACATTTGAACCCTCATCACAGCCCTTATGGATTTGGTCATTTGATGCATCACACTATTGTGTGTGCAATTTATAGATGGAAAAACTTTTAGCCAATTATTTTAGAACCAAGTAACTGAACAAAGTTAAGCAAACCAATTGCCATTTAAGTAAACATTCTAAATACCCTCAATTCTTAAATTGAATAAAATGTAACATTTCCATTTTAAAATTTCTTTGCTATTCAAAACATTTCCTGCAAGGACTAAACTTTTATTGTACCCACTTGTCAAGGCCTAGAACTACAGTTTTTATCCCCCATTTCCAGGCCCCTTCACTATTTAAATACTAATTATAGCAGTACTCTTAACTGTCAGAATGATAGAGGGCAAAAGTATCTTGGCAATTTCAGGCCTTTAGTCCCCCCACAAAGCAGCCCATTACAGCCGACTAACTCACAGGGGCATAGGGTGAAAAACTCGGCCCACCATTTCCAGGATTCAACCTGGGACCACAGGATCACATCTCCAGTGTGCTGTCTGCTCAGCTGGCCAGCCCCTGTGTTACTTTCTGTAGCATACAAGTTCCACCAATTGTTCTGTACACTGTTCCTGAAGTTATGTTGGAAGCACCCTCCACAACCTGTCAATGAAACATTTAATATGGTTAATAAAATTTTTCCCCACAGCAATGTTTAAACTTAAATATTTGACTTTCAAAATACACTATTTACCTACTTCCCCCACCCCATCTTTCATTTATTGATTCTAGAAAAAAAGCCCTTTAAGTAACAATTTGGTAACAATTTAAAAAGTACCATACTGAAATCTTATTTTCAATTATAATTTAAAGTTGGTATTCCCCCACCCCTGCATCCCCATATTGGTAATACAATTTATATAGCTAAAACATGTAATTCAACATACCAGCTTCATAGATGTGCCGAGTAGAACAGCCACTCGCTGCTTTGATACCATTGTAATCTAGCAAAGTACCTGAAACATTTAACCAAATTAGCTTATAAATACAGCTTTTTACTCTAGTTTCTTTGCAAATTCACAATGGTAGTGTTCCTTTAAAATTGGCTAAAATTTTTAATTTTATTAATGCTAATCAAGCAATTAAAAAGGTAGATATGGCTATTCAAGTTAAGTTTCTTTAGTACATTTAAGTGGAGAAAGATACTTCAGACATAATGCTACATTGTTTAACTTTACTATTTAATATATAATGCAAATCTAATTTATTATTACTACCACACTCACCCGATTCTGAATGTCGAGCAAACACCACCTTCAAACTCTAGGATGTTGTTCTGGACTTCCTAATCTATAGTCTGAAAGAAAAAGCATATTTAAACTTCAATTATATATTACAATTAGATGAAGTACAGTTACCAGTTATTTGTGTTGTAACTTTTTTTTTACTTTCAATTATGAAATTCTGTTACAAACATTTATATGAACTGTTTCAGGTTGTGGGACAGATGCTCCTAGATGAACAGAAGATCCAAAAGGCCAAGACAACTCCAGAGACAATCACCCGTAAAAGAAAAACAAACATTAAACAGGGACACTACTTTTATTATCACCAATGCCTAATAATAAGCCCAAAAAATCCTAACAGCCTATCTTTTAACATAGGCTCAACAAGGCCTATCCGTTCCTCTGATTTTAGTGCAGAGCTTGTTCCCGGAATGGGTGCATTACATCCACCACTTTAGTGCCAAACACATTGTACATATGCTTTACTGAAAGCACTGTACAATGCATGCCAGGCACTAAAGTTTTAGATGCAAACAAGCCCTGTGAGAATTAACAATGTAACCATTGTTAAGGGTCCCTAAACCTATGCAAATCTAGTCCATCTATTAGATGGGTAGTAAAGCAAAGCTCTGAAAAAGCCAAGCCAGGGAAATCTGCAGGACTGCCTGGTCCCCTTTTATGATATGGGGTAGGATCAGTACACACTGCATCATCCCCTGTGGGTTGTAACAGTAGGACATGGTTACACACCTATAAATGGACTAGATAAGAGAATTAAGATTAGGTCACTGATATAGCTAAAACATCAAATTCAAACTCGCCCACTTTTGTAGAGTAAAGGTGCCTCACTCCGAGCCAGTCCATGCATCATAATCACTCGCCTGAAAAATATTTCAACAAATTAATTTCAGATTTAAAGCCAATCTTGCTTTACTTTTCAAATTAGCATTCAGTAGTTTACAAATTCAGATGGAAGAAATTTCTTTAAGGAATTTACCTTTCCTACATATTCTAGTAGCAGTAGTAAAGATCTACTTTAGCAATATAAATATATATGGCATCAATTTGCCAAGTTTCAGTAAATGTCATTTGAGAAACTATCCACAACTGCACTTCAATGGCAATTTACATTTATCTTTAGCCAATGCTATATTTAAGTTATTACTATTTTTACTTTTATGCAAATCTACTCAGATTAACCTTTACTACAACTCGCCTGATTCTGTTTAAGCAATAGGGACTTTTGGACTTTCCAAACCACATTCTGGAAAACTATAAATTTAAAACCAAGCTAAAGTAAACATTGAATATTTTTTTTTTACTTTCAAGGGAAAAATACCATCACTTAGAACAAAACTTTTCCTGCCATTAACTTTGACTCATGATTACCCTTAGTGTTATACATTTATAGATTAAAGCTTATTTAACAAACATTTAATGTTAAACAAGATTTATATTTTATTAAAATTTTATTAATAAAACACCCTCAACTATGCTGTTTAAGATCTAATGCCCCACATTAGAATTTTCACAATTTCAATACCATTCTATTCAATACATTCCTAAAAGGACTAAACTTGCAGATATGGTACCCACTAGCCTAAGCCTAGACTTCCATACCCATTCAATTTCCATACCCTAATATTTAAGAGGTTTTTAGCAATTAACTTCTACCCTCTAATTCCAATGTACACAACAATACTTACTGTAGATCTGCAAGTATTTTCCTGCAACTCTTTGTTGCCAGGACCTTCCACAACCTGTCATGTGAACAGTAAATATTACTAAAAAGTTATTTGCATAGCGATGTTATTTTGTTCATACCTGTACCACGAGTTTAACAGTTGCCATTTTAAATGGCACTAACTATCTTTTTGTCCCATCTTTATTACAAACAAAGCTATAGTCATTTCAAGTCAACATCCTATACAAATTTTATTTTCCAACAACTTTAGTCATGAACATTTTTCTGGAACATTGCAAAAACTTTAATTTAACAACCATGTATAACATTTGAATAAAAGCAATACAAAATATATATACAAATTCTTATTCTTTTGCAACCACTGCTTACTACTAGGGGGACAAGTTTATTCTGTTGAATTATGTACCAAGCTTTTTAGTCTGAAAATTCATAATTAACCCAACTATACTACCAAGACAATGTGATTTTACTAAATTTAGCAATATTTTTACACTAGCAACTATACAAGGCCATATTCTCTCCAGTTATCACCACACTTCTGTAGGTGTAAGGTTCTATCTCCCCCATCTGCAGCACTCATGACCACACTTGGTCTTTATTATAGATTCTAATGGCAGTAAAGTTCCTACTAGAGAGTTACTGGCCACCATTCACTAATGACTCGGGGAAGTTAGCTCAGAGCATCTTTGATGTGCTTTGGTGGCAACGAAAATGTTGCCCCCCCTTCAAAAGTTAAGCTTGTCTACAGCATTTCTTTTTTAATTAACTATGTAAGGGGGAGATTCTGAATAGCAAGTGCCAATAGGCACTGGCTTATGGCAAAAGATTCTGTAGCAATAGAACTATAAGCCACACTTTCTCCCCCCCCCCCCCTTCCTCCCAACTGTTCAGTGTCAAAAGGGAGGGGGGGGGGGTTTCCATTTACTGTACCACTTACATTTTAGTGTGGGCTTCATCCACTATTCTGATGTTACCTGGAACATTTGTGCCACCTGCTGGTTTGAAAGGGAGGCATACCATGTGCCAATTCAGAAAGCTTTCCACGTTCCTCACTGCATGTCAGCTCAGGACCTCACTACCATGTTGGGAGGCAGTTGAAGACTAACCAATCAACATCCCAGGCTGGAGAGCAGTGCCAGCTCGGGGAGAATTTACCACCTGCAAAAAATTTAATACTCTTAACAATCTACACCATCTATCTCATCTTTACCTAGCACCCAAACCTTACATTTGTCAGCATTAAACTACATCTGGTAGTCTTAACCATTTCAAAACTATAGGGCATCGGTATTTTTTATTTGCCAATTCTGCCACTATTGCAGTCTAAACAATAATCTTGCGAATAACCGAGGTCCAAGGAGAGCTTTTAGGCACTACTTACAACACTTCTCCCAACTTAACCCCATTTTTACTAATTTCCTTTGGTATAGCCATGACCTAATCAACTTCAGTCAGCATTCCCAATGATCCGAGCCCCTATCAATTTTGCGCCACTATCAAAATCTCTGCTGAAGTCAAGGTACACAATCACAAACCTTATCACTATTTCCCCAACTAAGCGACCTAATCCATGAACATTTAGTAATAAAACTATGCGATTCATGTATCTAGTCATGTTTCTCAAAAAGAGTAGAGAAATGGCACTTGCAATGTTAGATTCTAGTAACTTTCCTCACAATAGACTAAGCTAATTGGTCACTAACTTAAGCGTTAAAAGTTAACTCAAACTTTTCCTTTAAAACATGCTATATTAGGAACTTTCCACGACCGGCCTTTACCAGACAATTAAATGGGGTAAAAAACGGTATATTAAATGCAGTAAAACTACGGTAAACTCAATATGATAAACTTGCATTCTTTAAGCATGGGCTGCATAGTAAGTGAACTAAACTAAATGTTAAGCACCCTGGCAAACCACTTTGTTCTATTCAATTTCTTTATTTAATCACTTTGTCCGGCTAGAATTTTTAGATTAGATTAAAGGAACACCCTCCCTGGTAACGGCTGAACTAGTTAACCAAATACAAATATTTAGGTAAAATACTTCCATAAAACCCGTCTACTTCCCCCACCAGTAGACTTGTTCAGCTAAAGCCATAATGTAATGTTCCACTTTAGTAAATAAAAACTTAAAAAAACACTACCCCATCTGTGTAGTTACCGGTTACCTGACATTCTACGCTTAAAATAACCCATCTATTCCCCATAATTGTTCGATATAACTTACCTCTCACCCGCTGGTCGAGTACACAGCAGTATATATCCTCCTCCATCACTCACCGCGTGGATACTATTTCACTCTGGCCGCAAATTGCCTCAAATCACCTACGTTGTCCATAAACATATATAGAAGAGCAACTGACCATAACACCCGTATAGCGATCATCACATAACGTGGGAACATTAGTAGTACTGCTGTCAAAACATAGATGGCGCCAGGACAAACGGTAATTCCTATGGACTCGGATACAAGACACTCCGTACATTGACAACATCGCACACTAATATTTTTACCACTTCGGACACCAGCTTTAGACGTTTCGCATATGTGTACGTGTTCAATATTAAAACGACAATATAATGCTATTAACAATTAAAATCTTCTATTTAACAGGCATATAGTTATTAAATGAAGTTTAGTGATGTAATAGACATAATCCGGAGTTGGTAAGGACGCCGCCCGCCAGCGTAAACACAACACACCCGAATGCCCACAAACACGATACAACGCACAAAACACAACACTTCTGTCAGTTTTTTGATAAACTCCTTTTATATTTATTATGTGATAGTTATACTTGCATAAAATGATAACTATTATAGGTAAGCACCTAATATTTAATATTAATCAATAAAAAAGAAGTCAGAAGCCACACGCCTGTCTGTACATGTCTTTTGTGTAAAAGTATTTTGGGCGCTCATGTACTTGTGCGCTAGCTGGCGTTCACACCTGTTCTCGCCTACAAGCATTAGAATTAAACAAACGAATTTATTTTTTCATTTATATACAAGAAGAGAAGGCTACTCTTGAGTCTGTAATATTCATCTGATCACTGGTCTCCCATTTGGTCCTCATTGATTTATCTTACTATTATTGAATGTCAATAACCGTATTATGCAATTTCAATTTCTTCTATTTCTTTCTTTATTATGCACCCCATACCCATCCCGTGGGCGGTGGTGTAAAGGATTACAGAGGCACATAATCGGTTCAGGAACTGAACCCTCTAGTTCGGTTAGCTAAGCAAGTAACAGTGTTTGACGCTAGTTACAAAATTTTTAATGTTGTATACACATGTACACACACTCATACATACATGTACACACACACGTACACACACATACATGTACCGGTCGTGGTCTAATAAAATAATTAGACCAGTTAATACTTTATATATATATATAAATGAGAGATGGATAGGGGGACTGGAGGAAAGGGAGGGGGACAGATGAAGGACAGCGGACAGAAAGAGTGGGCAGAGGGACAGAGAGGTACAGGGGACAGAGAGAAGGACAGTGGGACAGAGATGGACAGGGGGACATAGAGGAACAGGGGGACAGAGAGTGACAGGGGGACAGAAAGGAACAGGAGGACAGAGAGGAACAGGGGGACAGAGAGAGACAGGGGGACAGAGAGAGGGACAATGGGATAGAGAGGGACAGGGGGACAGAGAGATGGAAAGGGGGGACAGGGGGACAGGGGACAGAGAGGGGGACAGGGGGAAAGGGATCGGGGACAGAGGACAGAAAATGTGGGCAAGGGGACAAAGTGAGGGACAGGGGGACAAAGATGGACAGGAGGAAAGGGGGGAGATGTATGAGGGGGGAATGTTTGCGAGAGATGGAGAAGGGATATTTAGAACGGTAAGTTAGAGAGGGGACAACTAAGGCGCATCATTGAAAAGCATATGAGCATCATTGCAGTAGCAGGAGCCACGCACATCTTCAGTCTGCGTTGTTGAGACATTGTCAATTAAGCGGTGTCCAATAACAGTATCTTCGGTATTTAAGCGATACTTTAAAAAATACTGGAAATATTGAAAGATATTAATCCCCTTATGCAACGCACACAAGAGGCAACAGCTTCTAGCTCTACAAGCGGCAATATAAAATAGAGAATAGGCGATTGTTTTCACTCACAGTGTAATAAACCCACGGACCCACCCACCCGCTGAAGCCGTAAATGCCAAGACATTACTTCCGTTTAAAATTAAGCCGGAATAATCCTCAGGTATGTGGAGGATGTGGGAGGCCTTTGATCAACCGCCGACTTCCTGCCCTGTCGACGGGGCCATCAGCCCTCAGTGTGCCCTCAGCCAAATTCATGTGAAACATGTATGTGTGTGTATTAAATATTTTAATTTATTATTTCCAAGATTTAGCTGTTAGCTCTTGGACCCTGCCTTTCTAAGCGTCGGTTGTCTAATGTACCGACTCTCGGCCTCTTTTCCTCCACTAGACTCGCCTAGTTATGCGTAGGGAATTGAGCTTCAGCTGTTTGGTCCCGCCCCTCAGCTGTATTCACCTAGTTGTACTCACCTAATTTGTGCTTGCAGGGGTTGAGCTTTGGTTCTTTGGTCCCGACTCTCAACCGTCAATCAACAGGTGTACAGGTTCCTGGGCCTATTGGGCTCTATCACATCTACATTTGAAATTGTGTATGGAGTCAGCCTCCACCACATCACTGCTTAATACATTCCATTTGTTAACTACTCTGACACTGAAAAAATTCTTTCTAATATCTCTGTGGCTCATTTGGGTACTAAGTTCCCCTTGTTCGTGTTCCACCCGTGTTAAAGAGCTGTCTTTGTAACTATCAAAATGCATATATCTTTGCTTTCACTTCAGTTATATTTATGACAAGGGATTTAAAATTTGCCTATATTTCTGCTTCTCTGATGACATTAAAAACTTTCGTTTATTACAGTATCTACATAAAATTAACATTTATCTTCATTAGGTTGTAGTTCTCATCAATAGGGAGAGCGTCGGTAAAAAAAAAATTGTTTAAATATAAATATCTTTCCTCTCTCAATAATATGCCCGAAACGCTATGCGTACTAGTGCCTTTAGGTATTGTATGTACTAGCTCTATCTATAAATCCAATATTATGTTTGTAAATCGACTATTTATGTACTTTCCTGAATAAAATGAACTTTACTTTACTAATATCTAATCTCTGTGACTAAAACGTAAGAACGACTTTATCTATGCCCTTTTGATAACATATACAATTATAAGCTTTATTAGTGAATCTCTATTAATTAAACAATATATCAGAGAGTGTATGTAAGGTTCGGTGTTCCATGTGCGAAGAGACATGGGAGATTTTACATCAGTACAGTAAATGTTTTAAGTAGCGAACGCATACTAACGAATAACGATTAGTATAGACCAACACTATTGTTCTATGAAGTCGATTTAACTTCCAGACATGTATTTTTTAATAAGTCTTAAATATTTTCTGGCTAGTTATGTTAGATATTATTAGAAATACGTATTCTACTTGTTAATATAATAAACTAAATTTGCGATCATTTAAGGAGAGAAGTGCGACGACTGGATCACTGTGTACAGAAGGTTGATATGCCAACAAACACTTTCCAGACAACAATATATCTTGGATAAGTCGCTCCACAACATTGACACCTGGACCGTTGACTTCCTATGAGGCCACATATTTACTTATTTCATAATGGAAGTATATTATTTTATAGTAAATATATGTTTTCTCGTGTTCTGCATTAAGCACCAACATTATAGTGAATAAATATACCATATTTCTTCATTATTTAAGTAATGCTAGGAGGCTTTGAGTAGCTTTGGGTCATTAGGTGAACAGAATCTCCAATAGATGGGGGAGAGTCGCGCTATCTCTCGCCCGAGCGAGAGTCGAAACTTATTTTAGAATTGATATATCTTTGTCCTCCAACAAGATATATTTCCTTTGGTGCACTCACAATAACGAGCATATCTCTGTCTTTCTGAAGGCATATAATATTTTAGGCTTTATAAGCGTATCTTTGTTAATTACACACTATATTGGCAAGTGCGTATGCTTCTGCATTCCATGACCAACAAGCTACTGATTGCCACTATAAAAACGTATGCATTTAAAATGAAGATTATGTTTCTATCTTTCTTGAGACGTATAAAAATCTTACGTTTATTAACGATTCTGCGTGAAATAAGCATTGTTCTGAGATGAATATTGCGGATTTCCGGCTCTACGACCGATGAAAAATGCAACTTTTATACAACTACAAATATCTTTAGTTTTACTTTAAATTTTGTCCTGAAAGAGTTTTCATATATAGATCTAGTTTCTGCCGTTCTTCTGACATAAAAAGACCTTTGGTTTAATAAGTTATTAAGATGTTTTCAACAATATTACTAGGGCGTTCACCGATTCTAACATGGGCGACCCTTTTGGAAACGCAACACATGGGTTGACCTGATTGATATATGGGTCAGATTCCATTAAGGTTCGGAACATGTACTATTACACCCCCCCCCCCCCCACACACACACTCCTCTCCTGTTAATAATAATAATAAAAATTAAAAATAATAACGTAATAAATATTATAATTAAAACACTTACTGTAATACCCTAGTGCTTGAATGAAGGTGAAGGAAAGACCCAACAAATGTGTAAGTGTATTAAAAACCAAATTTTCGTTGGGTGAGCTGGCAGGTGAGCACCACCTGCCAGCTCACCCAGTAATGAACATCACCTGCACACTGCACCGAACCACTTGCCAGCAGGTGCAGAAGTACGATGGAGAGAGCAAAGTATACAATATTTCAAGTATAATATTAAAGATATATTTAGGATTTAATGTTTTCCTATAAAGTTTCAATAATACCTTTATTTGATTTTTTGTATTATTTTCTACCACAGACGTGGCCACACATTAACAATGCTAACCAGCATATATACATTTTCTTCTGTCCGCCATGGACTCTAACCCTTTCCACTACCGCCCACAAGATGGGTATGGGGTGCATAATATAAGGACTAAACTAACTAACTCCATGGATAGGGTTAGAGATTTGTTAAACATATAGTTCAGGGATTTATTGAACAATCAACCACATAAGGTGATTGTAGTGCTTTTAAAATGCTAGGCTAAGCTACATACGTAAATACATAAATACACAGATTTACGTATGCCCTACATAAAGTGTTCGATGTGTCTTTTACATAGTGTCATTAACGTGCATTTACAAAGGTGAAATGGAATTCTGATCAGCTTCCACATATACTTTATACACAAATGTATCTTAATGTACTGTCGATACGATGAAGAATGGGTGGTCAAATATAATGCACAATATTTAGAATATATAATGAGGGAAACGAGTGTAATAGGACGAAATAACCGGAGGAAAAAAAAAATGTGGGGGGGGGACCCCACCCGAATGCACTGCAACTAGCGTACCCTAGCTGAAATTAACTTAATGGCACAGGGGCAAAGCAATAGATTAATACAAATCCTAATTGAAAGTCCCTTAATATAACAAATTGAACGTGAAACTTAAGCAAAGTGTAAATTGCGGGAAAAATTTGCCGTAATAAATACAAATTATAATTGCGAGTCCAACAATAACAAATTTAACAGATAAGCAGACGTAGGAGGAACCAAGGGGACGTTTCCCACAGGCGAGCTCGCACAGCTGGGGGGGGGGGGGGGGCGGAAATGACAGAGGGCCGAAGAGAAGATAACGTCGCCGAGGCGCGCTGGACGGCACACAACCCGGGCTGAGAAAGGACATAGGCCCAAAAGCGAGAGGCGATAACGTAGAATGGGAAGGAAGAATGCGGAAGTAAGAGGGCGAGACCGAGTAAACAGGGAACCAGGGGGGGGGGGGGCAACCGATAAGCCGCGGCTCGCGCACCGCTGGCCATACCCAAACATACCTAGACAGGAAGGGGACAAGCATAAAAGTAACCCAGCAAAAGAGACAAGCAGCTGCCAAAGCATAGCCTGCAGGAGGCGAATGAGCTGGGGAAGGGTGACGAACAGGGCCCGAATAACTTAAAGCAAGGGCAAGAGGCCCGGGACACAGCATTAACGAGCCCGACGCGTCTGAATTTACCCAAATCATAAAGGCAAAGCTCTAGTAAACACCCGGAGGAGACCAAGAAAATATCGAAGCAACAGAAAGAAAGTTAACCAACCCGATGTAAAAACCCCAGAGAAGGGAGGGAAAAAGTAGCCTGAATAAACAAGCAAGAAGCAAGAGGCCCGCAACACCGATAGCAAGGCGAGCTAGCAACCTTACAGACGTAGTAGCAACAAGCGTAGTTGAACGACAGAGGAACCGGGGGAAGAACATAACTGACAGCGAGAGCTAGGCGTAAACGAGGAGAAAATGAAAGGAACCCAACAACTGCAGGGCCAGAAGCATAAAGCAAGAGGCGAGGGCCCACAACTGCACCTCGCGCATCCTGGCTGCCTTGAAAACAACGGCGAAGGAAAGGGGACTACTAACTGTAGACACTGTCAAGGAAATAAACAAAAGATGGCAGAGACAAAGATAACGTAAGCTAAATGTAACCTTCCGCCCTAAGTAAAAAAAGTTTTTATAACAACAGAAATGATGCACGACACGAATGTAACCAATTAAGTAACAGGAATTAAATAGAGGTAGGCGAATGGAGCATTTCGCCCTATAATAAATAGATAACAAATTTAATGACAAACATAAAATGATGCACAGCACAAATGTTACCAAATAAGAAGATGTATAAAATTGTGGTAGGCTAAATGGAACATTTCGCCCTAGAATAAATAAAACCATTTTTACATTAAGAAAACGGAGGAGAAGCATAACATAAATATAACCATATAAGTAACATGAATAAACTGCAAGAGCTAAGCATAAACTACTGTAACTACCGAGGAAACTAGGCAAAAGTGCAGGGCCAGGAGACGTGAAGCTAAAATAAGGGCCCGCGAATACTGCAAATAGCACATCCTGGCTGACTTTACTTAATAATTTACTTAGGAACTCTGCAAATAGCACATCCTGGCTGACTTTACTTAATAATTTACTTAGTAACTCTGCAAATAGCACATCCTGGATGACTTTACTTAATGACGTAAGGCAAGGAAAAAGTGGGCAAACATACTGAACACAGCAACGCAAAATTAAACATGCGACATGAGCAACGCATCAACTGTCGGAGTAAATTAAGGAGGCTGTTTGGGAAAAAGAGTCCGTGGTAATCTGAAAGCAGGAGGCATGTTAGTGCTGAAATGTAGAACATAATTATGAATAGGGCAAGGCATGGCACGTGGTATCTGCAAGTACAAAATAAGGGTATACAATCGGCGTGTATATATAGCCATTTTTACATTAAGAGAACGGAGGTGATGCATAACATAAATATAACCAAATAAGCAACGTGAATAAACTGCAAGAGCCAAGCGTAAAATACTGTAACTACTGAGGAAACTAGGCAAAATGCAGGGCCAGTGAACGTAAAGCAAAATAAGGGCCCGCGAATACTGCAAATAGCGCCTCCTGGCTGACTTTACTTAATAAATTACTTATAACTCTGCAAATAGGACATCCTGGCTGACTTTACTTAATGACGTAAGACAAGGAAAAGTGAACAAACATACTGTAACACAGCGAACGCAAAAAAAACATGCGACATGCGCAAGGCATCGAATGAAGGAGTAAATTAAGTTAGGCTGTTGGCAAAAGGAATCCGTGGTGATCTGAAAGCAGAGGCATGTCAGTGCTGAAATGTAGAGCATAATTATGAATAAGGGCAAGGCATGGCACGTGATGTCTGCAAGTACAAAATAAGTGGATACAAACAGCGTGTAGAGAAAACAATAAACACTACCAAAATAACATGGGCGTGTGGAAAACCAAGGAATAAACTCGAGGGAGAATAAGCGTAAGGGCACCTCCTGGCCGCCAATCTAAATGGCAGAGGAAGGATACGAGCGTAAATGGATAATTAATAGGGAGGAATATGAGTCGCCCGCAGCCTCTTCCTGACGGCACTTCGACGCCGCCATCTGCTGGAGGAGAACGTGCCCCGGGCAACATGGGGGCCACCCCCCTGTCCAGGGCACGCCCCTGGACTGGACGCCGAGGACTTAACGAACACCGAGGGAGACGAGACATCCTGGATTGCCGGCGGCAACGCCGAACCCAGGGCCTGTGGTGCGTACCGTTAGACGTAAACCTGCAGACGTCGTCGAGCTGATCTCGGGTCCGTGCTCCAACGCCAGCGTCTCCCTCCGACGTTGAAGAACGACAGACGACACAAGGCGGGCGGGCAGGCAGACGAACGCTGAACTGCAACGTAGGAGGAATCCCTGCTACAACGGACGGGCAGGGCGCTTAAGACAAACGCACCGGGCAACACCGGCCAGGCGGGGACGCCTGGGAACCAACCTGCCGGGCAACACCGGCCAGACGGAGGACATGGAGTAACGGTCCTGGCTACCCCCCAGGCAAGCAGGACACGTGCCTGAGGGCCTGGACGACGGAAAGCTTGAAATAACACACCGGGCTACACCGGCCAGACGAACGTCTGGGTACAACATGCCGGTCTTACACCGGGCAGACGGACGTCTGGGGACAACTTGTTCGGCGACAACTCCGGGGAAGACGTACCTGGGGACTCCGGGACTCCAAAGGGCCTGGGACTAACTCCCCGGGCAACACGGCCGGGCGAGACGTCCGAGGGCGACGTGCCTAGCTGAGAACACACCACACACGCCAAGGACCCCGTGGCCTACCAACCAAGCGCTGCCATACGGCATGCTCAGGGCCTAGACGAAAGGGAGGGGGGGGGGGCTGCACACAGGCGCGCTCGTACGGGCGCAAGGCAGCCCGAGCCCCGACGTGGGGAAGCCGTGGCGCAAAGCCACGTGGATTAGCACCCAAATAAGGGAACAGGAAGGGCAGAACACAGCCCAGCCGTGCGCTCCTCGGAGCGCCGTGCCACGTGGCAGCACGACCAGGCGTGTGCCCCGTAGCAGGTCCGGGCGAAGGGCCGGAACCTGGCCACGAGTCGTCGCCAGCGGCGACGCATGTCCGCACAGGGAGACCTGACCCCTGGGGACAGCCCAGGGAACCCGGCAGACCGGCAACAGGGAACACCCGAGGGAAAAACAGGAAAGTCGCAGAAGCACGCCCTGCCGGCCAGGCACGTGACGACCCGGCAAGGCATAGGCCCCAAGGCGGGGCCCGCCATAGGGCCGCCCACGCCTGGCCACGTGTCGTCGCCGCCAAGAACATGAGCCCCGGGCGTAGGACCGAACCTGGCCACAAGCCGTCGCCGACGGCGACACATGTCCTCGGACAAGGAGAAACCTGGCCCCCTGGGACAGCCCAGGGAACCCGGCGGGCCGGCAACAGGGAGCCCCGAAGGAAAGGCGGGAAGGACGCCGAAGCACGCCCAGACGACCAGACACGTGGTCGATGGCGGCGAGGCATGGGCCCCACGGCAGAGCACAAAGGGCGTAGGGCCCACCTCGCCTGGCCACATGGCGACGCCGGCAAGGGCACGCCTGGCCGCCGACGGGGCCCCGGGCAGGGCGCGCGCCTGGGCACGCCATACTGCGGGGCCCCCTGGACACGTACGGGCACGGCTGGACGGTGCCCCACCTGAGAGGAGACCGAACGCAGGCCACTAGGGACGCGGCCCGGCGCACGCCGACCCTAAGCCAGCCACGCGACCTGCACGGCACGGGGGCGCCCGACACGGGGCCAAGAAGGGCGCCCCAGCTCTCCCGGGAACTAACAGCAGAGAGCCCAAAGGACTAAGGCGGCACACACGTACCGCGAGGGGATGGCGCTTGGCACACGCCGCACTGGGGAGGTCCTGACTAGAATTGAACAGAAAACCTCACCTTGGGGTTAAAAGTGTAGGGCAGGAGGCCCCTGCCGGATCGGTCTGGGGTGTCGAGGGCCCCATGATGTCCGTGAGAGAGAGGTCAGGTACCGAGGCAGCTGGCGTGATGTCCATCTCGTGCGAAGTCGGGCCGCCGGGGAGTGGTTGCGAGGGCAGCGGCGAGGGCAGGCGGAGTGAGGGCAGAGCCCCTCTGTGCCCCCGTATTTATACGGCCCCAGACTGCCCGCGCAACGCCGCGGGAAGCGCTGCGCAAATGTTTCTTTCTCCCCCATCAGAAACATCCCCGCTTGCGAAGCAGTGGCCATATACACACACAGACATATGCGTACATATACATATATATACATACATATATACACACATACATACACATATATTTGTCTCTTTTACTCTGACAAGGTGAGATAACTGATAGAGAAACTAGTGTGCAATTAAGCACTTAATCACTGAAGGTGATTAAGGTGCTTTCACAAGCTCAGGTTATAGAGTTACATCACATACATTCATTGTATAATTGATACGTTACATGGTCAATCTAGGGTACAAGTCCAATATATCATCAAGTGTTCCAGTACTCAAATAGTAATTACACAGTTCAGCATACCTTAGCCCAGGAGGGCGAAAGTCAGTCAGTATGGGACATTCTACAATATAATGTTCAAGGGAGTGCATATTTCCTCTTTCACAAAGTTGACACATTGTGTACTCGACATTTGGGTTTTGAGAAAGCTGCCAGATACGTCTATATCCCAAGCGTATTCTGGCCACTATAACATCACATTGCTGGGTTCTTGTTCCATTAATCCTGTATGTGAATGTCTCCGCACGATATCTATCATAATATTTACCCTCGACTGCGGCGGTAACTTTATGGTCAGGAAGCCACAAATATTTACAGTTCAAGTTCAAGTATGTTTATTGAGACAAGAAAAAAATACATCTCAAAGGGATAGAGTAACTTAGGCTATTTCTACCCCCCTCTACTTCAAGTCCCTCAAGGGGCGCACAAATTCAGTAAGTACAAATAGACAATTAACATTACAAGAATCCCATTTAACATTGCAGGTTAATATAGTAAGTACAGCATCTAATTGTTACACTCTTGGGGCAAAATTTTTGTAGCTCCTAAGTATACTGTCTATCATACCATTATCACACATACAAACAATTTGATGTGGTACATTACTTATTTCCTTATTTCTATAGTTATCAATAAGTTGACACTCTAATACATAATGTTCTAAGGTGTGGGCGTGCGGCATACTACATAATTTACAATCCTTATCTTTTTCACTTACATCAACTCCGTATTGCCAGATATATTTGTATCCTAATCTTAATCTCATGTAAATTGAATCCTTCCAAGTTGACTTTCCTTTACCATAGGTGAAGGACGAGTTTGTGTTTATTACTGAATAATTCTTTAGTGTGTTACTACTATCCACTATTGCCATTCTTTTTATCATTTCTTCATCTTCATCTTCATTTCCTCTTATTAATGTTATATATACATGTACACATAATCATACATACATGTACATATTGTGACGATAATCTCCTTCAAGAGATTGAGCCTGCTCTTCCCTCCAAAAATACGTCACTACAAATATATAAAACTACTATGGAAGAAATGTCCAACAACGACAACAACATCTCCAAGGTTTGCCAGAGAGCAAAACGTATGCAGCCAAGAACACCTGCTTCAACTCAAACCGCCAAACTACCTGTCTTGTTGCCGGCTCCTCGCTGATTGGCCGCCGGCCCAGCTGCTACTGCACTCACCCACCATACTACTTGATGTCTGGGGCCGCCACGACCTCAGTCCTCAGAATATTCAGTGCTTTCATACGGTTAACACTTCTTCCTAGTAGACTGAGCTTTGACTTGCGTGTACTAAGAGAGGTGATAGCTTAAAGCCAATATTCCTGCACCTCTCATTTTATTGTATATTGCACAGCTTGTTATTACTCACTTGTCTTAACGTAACTTTTCATTTTGTCATTTAATTCTTCTTATTATTTTGATTGATTTTATTATACGAATTTGTATGTCCATTTTATTCATGTTTTGTTTATCTAACGTAATTAAAATTCCATTGTTAAAATTTACTTGTTTTTTGTGTCTTCTCCTTACCTTACCACAGACGAAGTTCCAGATTTTCTATTTTTTTTATTCTATGTGACGAGGCCATACCCCTAGCTTTGAACAGCCGAACACCAACGCGTTACCGTCACAATATATATATACATATGCGGTAAATCCAGAGAAATGAAATATGGAATTTTCCGCATACAAATGATTATTGTTTCGTGATCGTCAATTGCATATATACATATACATACATATACATTCACATACATATTCAATCACCCACACAAATACACACATCAATAATCTTTGTCTCACAAGTGATTCAACAAGAGGCTCACAAGTCACTATACTAGGCACTTTACATCTATGGTGAGTCGTCCAATTACTAGTCTTGCTCTACACCCACCCAAGTGGGCGGCAGCTTAACAGTCATGTGCTCTACACCCACCCAACTGGGCGGCAGCTTTGCAGTAATGTGCTCCACACCCACCCAACTGGGCGGACGCTTAACAGTAATGTGCTCCACACCCACCCAACTGGGCGGACGCTTAACAGTCATGTGCTCTACACCCCCCCAACTGGGCGGCAGCTTAACAGTCATGTGCTCCACAACCACCTAACTGGGCGGCAGCTTAAGTCATGTGCACTACACCCACCCAACTGGGCGGCAGCTTAAGTCATGTGCTCTACACCCACCCAACTGGGCGGCAGCTTAACAGTCATGTGCTCTACACCCACCCAACTGGGAGGCAGCTTAAGTCGTGTGCTCCACAACCACCTAACTGGGCGGCAGCTTAACAGTCATGTGCTCTACACCCACCCAACTGGGCGGCAGCTTAACAGTCATGTGCTCTACACCCACCCAACTGGGCGGCAGCTTAACAGTCATGTGCTCCACACCCACCCAACTGGGCGGCAGCTTTACAATCATTTGCATGAATTACTTACAGTAAGCAAATTTTAGATACTTCGCTAAGATTTTGGGCAGCACATCATTATAAATGAAGTACTTACACTTTTCTTGGACACCAATGATGGTGTTATCTCTGAATTCCGCGATTTTTTTTAAATTCCAGTACTGTATATAATGACGCAAAGTATGCGAAGAGTTCTGCAATAGTGATCCTATCCTGCGTCATAATTTACATACATATCTACTTCTGTTTTGTGTATTAAAATTACTACATTTTTGTTAATTTATTTCTGTAAATGATGATGATGATAAATTTCAATAAATGTAAGTAAGAACGGAAACTGGTTGCGTAAATGGAAATGGTTGGGTACATTTCCTTTCACCTAATGCGACTATTCATGTGTCCGGACACTGGCGACGGTGTGGTATTGCCTATTTATTTGACCATATCTTTGCTTTCATTTAAGATATGTTTTCCTTGAAATGTATTTACATTATCGTCTACATCTGTCTTTATTCTGAAATAAAAAATCTTTGACGTTACTTTGCATATATGTACATTAATTATAAAATTGATTGGCTTGTGTGCAGGCCTTCACACTCCCTGAGCGAGCCATCAAGTAACTATAAAAAGGCATATATCTTCACTTTCACTTCAGTTATATTTATACCAAAGTATTAACATGCAGCTTATATGTCTTTCTGATGACATAAAAAACTTCGTTTTTTACAATATCTAGATTCAATTAACGTTGATCTTCAAAAGGTCGTAGTTCCCATCGAAAGGGAGAGCGTCGGCCAAGAAGCCTTGTTTAAAATATGAATATTTTTCCTCTCTAATAAGGTATAATCTCTGTGATGCATTAACACAAACTATTTTATATCTGCCTTTCTGATAACATATACAAATATAATCTTTATTTGTGAATATTTGTTAATTAAGCAATATATCAGAGGGCGTGTAGGGTTCGGTGTTCTATGAACGATGAACGAAAAGGACATGAGTAGTTTAAATAGCGAACGCATACCAACGAATAACGCTAGTATCTATATAACAAATTTATTGTCATGTGGAATTGATTTAACTTCCAGACACTTTTTTTTTTAATAAATATTAAACATTTTGTACCTGTTTATGAAAAATATTATTATAAATACACATTCTACTTGTTAATATTACCAATAAAATTTGCGACAATTTGAGCCATGAAATACGACGACTGGATCACTGTGTGCAGGAGGCTAATATGGCAGCAAACTCTCCAGGCGACCATATATCTTGGATAAGTCGCTCCACAAAATTGTCGCTTGGACCATCGACTTCCTATGGCGTCACCTCTCACATATTTACGTCTTATTTCGTTATGAAATTAGATTATTTCAGAGTAAAAATAGGTTTGATCATGTTCTACGTGTAGCACCAACATTATATTAAGTAAATATACCATATTTCTTCATTACTTACGTAATGCTAGGACGATTTGTGTAGTTTTGGGCCGATTTGGGCTGATTTGGGTAATTCTATGGACCCCGGGGACGTATTTACTACCAGGTGAAGAAAACGAGACAAAATAAGATCAGGTGAAAGGAAACGCGCAGCAACACCCTGTATGTCTGCTCTATAACCCCCTGTATCTCCCCTATACAACCCCCCTGTATGTCAGCTCTATAACCCCCTGTATCTCCCCTCTACAACCTCCTGTATCTCTCCTGTATGTCTGCTCTACAACCCCTTATATGACTGCTCTACAAGTCCCCATGTATGTCCGTTCTACAACCTCCTGAATGTATGCTGCAGAACCCCATACATATCATCTCTACATCTGTCTCATCTCTACAAGCCTCTGTATGGCTCGTCTACAACCATTTACACGTCTGCTCTAAAACTCTGTACTATACTGTACAACCATCTGCATGTCTGCTTACTACCCTGTACAGTGCTTTACAACCACCTGCATGTCTGCTTACGTCTCTGTACTGTTTCTACATTACAAATCTCTTCAACATTCACTCCACAGCCCTACTGATTCAGGCACTTCCCACGGGAAGTTGTTCAAATTGTCCGCTGGAAACCTCTACCTTTGGTTGGGGACTATCTCTTGCACATGTACTTGGTGGGAGGAGCTAATGCTGAGGAGTCTTAGGCCTCTGATATTCATACAATGTTATATGGATGTCCCTATGGCACCTCTGCTGGGTCACTGAAAACTTTCTGCCATGTCTTTTGCTCCAGTATTTTATTGTGCACATTTGGGAGGCAAACTTGGCATCTTGCAGGTATACATTATGTGATACTTTTTTCTCTTGTAACTTTTCCAGTGGGCATATTGTGCGCACATCGAGTCTTGGTAATTTAAAACTTTTAGTGTGCATATACATTTCGTTTATGTTCTCTGTAATCCTTTTATTAAAAAGTCTATCGTGGATGGTGAGGCCAGTACCAAGTAGTACTCATGGTGGGAAAGAACAAGTGATTTAAAAAAAAAAAAAAAAAAAAAAAAGAGGATTGTGGTTCTATCTCTATTAGAGGGATCTTGTTCAATCCTGTTACTGTTTAGCTTATGCAATGCTTGCTCTGTTATGCTTAATAAATGCTACATCATCCTACATCAGTATGCCTAGAATATTTACACATTTAACACTTTTCCTCTCTGATGTCATAAAACCAAAACACCCAGAGTTCCTGATGACACAAATGTCATCATGCAAAACATTTTACATTGTCTTATTAATAAGTATAAATATTGTGGGTGAATGAGTTTGACATTGGGTTGTGCGCTCACCAGGAATGCTTGGGCCTACCTTCCAGTGCGATTTGGGTGCCCCGCCGAGCCAGTGAAAGTGTTAAGTTCCATAGAAAGCTCTGACCGTCTTGTGAACACTTTGGTCCGGACCCGTGTCTTGTGAACACAGGATATTACGGGTTGAGAGAGACTAGAGCCCTGAGAGCACTGCGAGTCTACCACAATGACTATGGAACGTTGACAAAGAGCATACAAAATGGCATAAAGTTCCACCATAAAGATTTTATTCTCCAGGGGGAAGGGGGCACATACAAGTCCCATCAGGGAAAACAACAGAGTAGCCAACACTATTGGTAGGCTTAGACCCATCAGTGAACAGAACAATGGATTCTGAGCAGGATGAAAAATGTTCAAGGAAAAGGTTTTTCAAAACTGAAGGGGAGGGGGGGTATAAGCCTTCGCCACATTGATCAGGGTCGTGCCAAATTTCACAAAGGGGACCCTCCATGGGGCAAAGCAGGAACAACACAGGGAGGGAGGGAGGGAATTATCAAGGGAAAGCACCAAGCCATTATGACTATATAGCACTTGGAAGGGGTCAGGATAAGGATTTGGAATGGGACGGGGGAAAGGAATGGTGCATAACCATTTGGACGGTCAGGGATTGAACACCGACCTGCATGAAGTGAGACCGTCGCTCTACCATCCAGCCCAAATGGTTGGACAAAGGAAATGGTTGGATTTCTTAAAGTTAAGAAATGGATCAATAGCAGATCATTATTATAATCGCTCCCTGTTATATATATGACACAGGACAGGCATTCGTGTTACATATATAACACAGGGAGAGATGATGCCAATGCAAATTCAGAGAACCTTCCAAATACACCTTGTAGTAAAAGATGGTGGTGAGGGGGAGCAGGGTACTCCTGAGGACACAGTAAATTTAGCGAGTAAATTCGAATGTTAAGCGCACAGTGTTTCAGGAAATTCCTTCTTCCTCGTATCTACAAACTTGCCGTTCCAGTTCATAAAAGGATCCTCTGCCTATACTAATAACTTGAAATAAATTTCAGTGAAATGATTACTCTGAACTTGCCAGTACCGCCTGGTTGAGATCAGACACGTCCTATATCTGGCAAGATCTCCAAGATTTTTGCAATTACTGTAGGCATTTTACACTTGTTGATAACTCCTGGGAGCAGCTAGAATGCCTGTCCTAACATAGCTACACACAGGTTTAACATGTGATGTTCCAGGGATCTACTTCCATATGGCCCAGTCTCTGACCAGGCCTCCTGGTTGGCCGTCTGGTCAACGAGGCTGTTGGGCACGGCTGCTTGCAGCCTGATGTAGGAGTCACAGCCTGGTTTATCAGGTATCTTTTGGAGGTGTTGAGTTCTCTTGAACACAGTGATAGGCTAGCCAGTTATGCCCCTTATTGGTCCAACATTAAAGTAATTTTGAACAAAATGTAACCTCTAACAAGCAAGTGTGTAAAACTAGTGGTCGATGATTGTCTAACTAGACAATTTCTACAATGTAACAGATTAGGCCTACATGCAAGTGTACAAGACTAGTGGCTACAAGAATGTAACACTACATGCACTTGTAAATGTTTCAAACTACTGACTACTCAGATGAGCCAATTTCCATTTCAATCAAGACATACTGGGAAATAAAGAAAACTAATAAAAAGTATGAGGATTTATTTGTTTTCCAAAATGCTGACAATTCATGGCACATCCACAAATCACTTGTTAATTAACCCAAGGTACTGTATTTAAATACAGTATGGTAAATAACAAGAAGGAATGATTTACAATCAAACCAAAATATCACAACTAAGAGGATGCCATTAACTAACAGAAAAGTGAGTTAGTTATTAAGACCACTTAAGTGACTTGACTATCATGATTCAGTGTGGCTGACAAATCACATCAAACATTTCTATCTAATGCTAGTGGTAAAATGTGCATTATAAATTAAAGCCATTGGAACACATGTTGATCCAAGAACACTACTCTAAGATGGTCATGCCAACCATCTACTCTACAACTTCCAAGATGCTCATATTGTTTCCCCGTCGTCTATTCTTCAGATGAGCCTGCAATTGCAAAGTGCATTAAAATAATGATCAAATTATCTTGAAAGTAATTATCTTAAAAGAATCATCTAAAGGTGGCATAAAGCCTAGAAGATTTTCAATTACTGGCATCTTAAAGTATAGTACGGTACACACAAATTAAAATTAAAAAGTAAATTTTATACTAATAAGTATATCAACTGTTATCTATGTTTTCTTGTTAAAGGAATTAAGATTGACAATATTCAGAAAATTAGTGATTATTAGGTGTGCTTTTTACATATCAATAGTGTGGAAATCTAAAATCAACGTGAAGCTCCTAACAGAATAACTATCGACAAAGTACTGCATCTACATTCCTTACAGTAGAAGCCAAAGATGCAGTTGTTGAAAAAAATGCATCTTACAGAAGGTAGCTAAAGATTAGTGAAAAGTAGTGCAATCAAGAGAACTAAGTAGATGAACAGCATGTCTCCAAATTACATATAAATCTTTGGTACAAGAAATGCTTTCCTGGATATGAGTAGGTTTCAACCGAGATGAGGTATGATTACAACTCTTGTTTCCAGTTGCACTAGGTTCCATATATGATAGTTACTATATGATGGTTCCCTACGTGATATAGCTAGTTAGTTTCAAAGAACATTCTCATGAAATAAATGTCTATGAGCAGGCTTCAGATGAGCTCAGGTAGAACAACAGCTCTTGCTTGCAGCTTTACTATGTAGGTATTTCACTCAACAGCCCTAATGAACCCTAATCTCAGTTAAGACAGAAATGGTTGGGCACATTTTCCTTCACCTGGTGCCTCTGTTCACCTAGAATTAACAGGTATCTGAGTTAGGCAGCTGTTGTGCCTGTATCATTAAGAGGGTCAATAGTTGGCCTAGGGAAAGCTTGATAGAGCAAAGTATGTGTACACTTTTCCTGTTCGTACAATGGGAATTATGAATTACATCATATATACATCCCTGACTTCTCGCTCCAATAATCCTCAAATAACTGATGCTCGGCATTTGCAATTTTCCTAATACAAATGGTACAAATCATGCTTTATTCTTTGCAGAGATACTAGAAGTTTTGCTCCAAAGGTGACTCAAGCATTAATACCATTAAATTTCAATATCCTATATAACCTGTCCAGATGGCTGTAAACTAAAACATGTACTGTACAGTGAAATATTCGTGGCAATGCACTAAAGTTTTTACTCTCCGCCTATATATGTATCGCATGAAAATTTGTAAACTGAAGTCTGTACACAAGGAGAAATGTAGCACTGTAGCAGGTCTCTTAATAAAGTATTTTATGCAACAATAATCATCCTGAATGAATTCATGGTGTAAGTAATTATCAAAAAGAAGGCACCAAGCCAAGAGGACTCGATACGAATGTCCCAACCTGTCGTCGCATTCTTGACCATCTCAACAATGCCTATAAAATTTATACTCTTTTTACGCTATCTCAGTTTGTGTTATAACTATCTGTGCACATGAATAAATCCACTCCATGCACAACCCTTTGCATACTCAAGGCAATGTGAATTCCACAACTCTCACAAAATACATTATAATTATAAATATAATAAATACAATAATCATAATTGTCCAATTGCACGAGCTATCGTGTTGTAGCTATAAGAAATGCACAAGAGGTGTGCAACATCTAATTTTTTATTGTTAAAAACTGAGATTTGTTTCGTTTCCCCTAGAAATTTTCTGGCAAACTTCCTGGATTTAGGGTTGATCTCTGATCGCCAAGCTCACAGTCCAAGCTAACCAAATTCCAATCATGGTTTCTGGTAGTCAGCAGTCATCACAGAGGCCTTTATGCTTCATAAGGTTTTATGGCACCAATGCTTTCAGCACTGGGGAGTTACCGAGAAAAACTAGCCTAAAGCATTATCAAACATTTTGTAGTCTTCAAAATGTTATGCGTCACAATGCCAACATAATACTGTTTAGTCAGACATCAGCATGCCTGGCTGACTGAAACTCTCCACATTTCCTGTGGCTGCATCACAGTTTCTGATTAAATTATATCAATTTTAGTTTACCCAGATATTCATAAAACTGGAGACTAGTTGACTGAAATCCCATCATATTACATACAAGAATCACAATGCAATACTATACAGAACTTTAACTCACCTGTAATATGTCTATGTAAGGTTCTCTTCCTAAGAGATCATATCCCACCCCAAGGACATGGTAAATGGGTTTGTGAAACAATTCACTGCCAAATGAAAAGAGGTCCAGTCCCAACTCGAGTCCCATTCCTGTATCAAATAAAAAATTGGATGAGACCTTTTTCTTTAATATACTGTACAGTTATTCTTAAATATAAACCATTTGTAAAAACAAAAACAAAAATAATATTTTGAAGCAATCCATAAGTATTTAATACAAGGTTAACAAGCAGTTCGAGTACTTAAATTAACTGATAAAGGCTGCAAGCATGCAAAGATGAGTGTGTGGGCAAGGGCACGGAAGAGGTGAGGCTGCAGGAGAGGAGAGGGTGGGGAGAGGAAAGGGTGGGGAGAAGAGAGGTTGCAGGAGAGAGAAGTGTGGGGGAGAGGGGCGAGCAGAGATGAGGGCACGAGAGAGGGAAAAGCAGTTTAAAACCTTGCAATCTGTTGTATATATCCCATAGAAGTGAAGGACATCTGGAGGAGAAGCTTTAAGCCCTGTCTTAAGCTTTACCCCTGTCCTGTCGTAATGGCATAAAAATAAAGTTTAAAACTTTGTGCAGAAAATAAGTTGCAATAACAATGAAAATAAACAGCTCAACCCCCACACACTAAGAGAGATGACATGCCAAAATGTCCCTTTTCCATGTGTGGCTTCTGTTAATTAACCCTTAAATGGCTTGGATAATTTAAAGCTCAACATTATGGTGCAAATGACAAAAGTAAGTTCACAAAACTAATGTAAAAAGTAAAAGAACATCACAGTTGGCGATTCAAGCGATTAGAGGTAATCGCATAGTGATTAAAGCCATTTAAGGGTTGAAGCTATGTGGTTGCTTAGGGGGGGGGGGGTAAAAAGCTTCTAAGCACTTACCAAAGTCTCCTTCATCATAAGCAAATTGGACATTGGTAATTAGTTCTTGTATATCATCAAAATGTTTTCTTCTTTCATTGTCACTTTTAGCATCGACAACTTTTTGGAACATCCTCCGCAAATTTGCTGTAACCAAGATAAATTACTGTATTAATTTAGCAGTTGTGATCGCTGTTCTTATGAACGTATTTGCAAATTTATAACACTACATAAATCTATAAAGGACTCCTATATTAAATACAAAAAATATAAAAAGTCCACAAACACTGTATACTGTATCTGATAAATCACACAAATAATGTTTTTGTTAATATTACTTGAACACCTTGCTAATGAGTGTGAAGAATTCACTCTCAATCAGCTTATCTTCTCCTTGATTAACCCTTTGACTGTGCTATGCAATAGCAAAGGACAAATAAAATGACCTTTTTAGAAATGGAAAGTGATCTCCATCTACATGCTCCCAAAATATTTCCAACTTTTGTAATGTATGACCAAGTCTTCTGACCTTCAAAATGGGACCCTGGGCCTGATAAAAGCTACCAGCAGTTGGCGGCAAAATCAAATTACCCACCATGTAGTTTGGCCAAAAATTGGCAATTTAGTTTTCATAAAACCATCATATCTATTTCCATATATCCTACATATTTAAGGTATGTTACTGAATGCTGCAACATGTTGTGCACAAAAGCATATACTTATTTAAACACTGATTTGATTTACAATGTACCAACAACATTAGACATTCTACAGCAGCTACTTACACCCTGGGCCACTCAATTCAAGTTTTCCAAGTTATTTGTTGGGTTATAACTATTAATTTGGTGTAAAAATGCTTGCAAGTTAATTCTCTAAAAGAATAGATGCCCCAAATTGTTTATTTATAATAGATTATGTTCAACAGCAATGAATATAATAATGTTCACGAATCACAATCAGATGAGGAGTTATAGGGTTGTTGGAATTTTACTGTTGGAGAACAGACGACATTTTAGTGCCATCAAAACAAAATTGTTAATGGCCAGTAACCCTGCTCTGTTAGACTGCACTCCTCTACTACATCTCAGCCATCACAACCAATCACTCTTTCCTCATCAACACAAAGGTGATTCTCACTCCTCACAGGTATCCCATAACTTGTGGTACATTTCCCAATTCATGGCTTAAGTGAACTATGTGATTGCAGGGGAGCCCAACACGCTGACTCAGAAATTCAATGAATGCAGATACCCTCACAGTGCTCAAACTCATTGATGCTCCAATGGCGGGTGGCAACTATGGGAGGCAACACTTCCCAGACCAGGACTCTGAAGCCCTACATTCCAGATCAGCTTTGCTGTAAAATATTTTAAAACATTCCATTCTCTGGCACACCTAGGGAGGGGGGGTGGGGTGCATGCTATGTAGCATCCAACAGAATACTGGGAATCAATGCCAAAGTTCAACATTGGGCTTGCTCGTGTGTCTAATATCAATGGGCAAAAAAAAATTAGCACATAGAGCCCTTGCACCAGTTTCAGTTACCCCCTGACCACTTCTATGAGGTGCATGTGGACATCATCGGGCTGTTACCATCAGCAAGAGGGTACTCCTACCGTCTCACATGTATTGACTGATCTGTCAGGTGGTTTAAGGCAATCCATCTGGTCAACATCACAGCAGATTCAGTGGCCCATGCCTTCCACTCCAGACGGGTCACACCAGAAATGTTCATTGATTATATGAACAATCTACCAGAAGGAGTACATATCTATATGAACATATTTGCTGATGATGCTAAGCTATTAGGGAAGATAAAAACTTGTATGAGAAAATATATGCACTTGCCCTTTAACATGACTAACAAAAGAAGTGCATGAAGCAACACTTGGCAAATGGAATTTAATGTGAATAATGTCACATTGTGGAATGTTTAAGAAGAGAAAATAGGCCCCAATACAACCTACAAATTATGTGAAAAAGCTTTAAAGAACTCTGATAAAGAAAGAGATCTTGGAGGGGTCTTAGATTGAAAACTGTTACCCAAAGACCACAAAGAACATTGTCTGAGGAACCTAGACTATACTTTTCAACTTCAGAATCACTTTTAACTGCATAGATTACAAAATATTAAAGAAATTGTTCATGACGGTCATGAGACCAAAATTGGAATATTCAGCAGTTGTATGGTACCCGTATCTCAAGAAGCACATCAATAAACTGGAAAAGGGGCAAAGACATACAACTAAATATCTATTTAGGTACATTTCTCCAGGTAACTTCAGGTAAATGACTTCCAAAACTGAAAAACTAGAAATAAGAGGAGAGGTTAGAGGTGTAAAATTTTGTAAAGCAAATTTGTCAGGAATTGGCAAAATTGACAGAGGAATCCTTGAAAACTAACTTCAAGAACAAGTGATCTATTCAAGCTAAGGATGCAAAGATGCCAAAAAATATAAGAATGCGCTCTTTGCAAACAGTGGTAGATGGATGGAAGTTAAATGAGGTGGTGGTGGAAGCCAAACCTATCAACAGCTACAATGCATCATACGAGAGTACTGGGATGACAGAACACCACGAATATTGCTCTCATTCCGCAACTACGCTTAAAAAATTACAGTATCATGTATTCATATATATAAAAATATTATATATAATGCAACCTACCAGGCATTTTGGGAACATTATAGCCAACCTTACCACACAGAGGAACCTACCAGGTGTTTCGGGAACTTCTCTATAGCCAACATCACCGTGCATAGGCACAACAATTCCAGCTCCATGGAAAGTCTTCGCAACAACTTGCTTATTTCTCTTCTTCATATCCTGCGTTACTGCCTCAAGTGAATACTTCTTCTTCTTCGCAAACAATTCAATTTCTCTGTATAGCCGCTGAAGGGGAACTTTCTTGAATGGATTCTCTTCCTTCATCTTTAGTGTTAAATACGAACTGTAGGGATAGTTAGTGTTGTCAATCACAAGCATGCAGAAAAGTTGGAAGAGTATTATACATTATTTTATATGTTCATTATTATAATTCCTGTTGTAGGGGACAGGAAACCGGTACTTTGGTTTATTTTCAAGCCAATAAGTAACCAACTGCTACAAGAGATTGTATTCTTAAATTGTCTATTGAAAATAATGGCAAGAAGACAAACTTCCTCCTTCACCCAACCACCTAAACGTATTGGCAGTGATGGCCTCACTTCTTGCTGGGTCAACATTCCATTACCATCAGTACAAGTGGTTTGGCAACATTCCTTCAGCCCTTCCTCATATCCCAGAGCCTTGTCCTTCTATCCCTTCCATCTGCTATATAAACATATGGGCTTAGCACTTTCTCCTGATAATCTCATTTCCTCTCTTTCATCTCTAGATGGACAGACAGATAGCTACACACACTTTATACAGTTACAGGATGACTTACAAAACTGACTTTCTCATTAACAACCACATTAATGTCACTTCCTTGTGCTACTTACCAAACTCCTGCAAAGATGTTTTCCCCAAGAGGTTTAATATTTCCTGGTTTTATCGATGACATTGAGGCTACAAAACTGGGCAGAGCAAAAGGATCGTCGCGGTAATAGCCAATGTGGTACTCGTTTTCATCACCAGCTACCACAGTCTGTAAATAATAAATATTTTACAAGATGCTTTGTGAGGTGTGAAGATTGGGCGAGGCATGTGAGGTGTGGAGATGGCAGGTGTTGGGCAAGGTAAGTGGGGTGTGGAGGTACTGGGTGTTGGGGAAGGTTTGTGGGGTGTGGAGGTAGTGGGTGTTGGAACCAGGTGGGTGGAGGTAGTTGTGTAGGCAACCTCGATGGTTTTAAAACTGAGATTACCCTGCCCAATTTAAAAATTATTTGAGAATAAAAAAAAGACAGCCTTAAAAGCCATATTGGCACTGGGTAATACTGCCCAACAACACAGGTAATCTCAGTTTCAGGACCATACACAAATGTAGAAGGCTTCCGTATAATATGATGAGGCATTTGAGATAATGAACAGAAATAAAGGAAAGAGACTTAGTGAAAGAATGCCAAGTGCAGTTCCTATAAAAGCTGTACACAATGAACTCAAGACCAAAAGGTCTGAAAAATTATTGAAGTCATATGCCGGAACTAAACTCGTGTCCCTTAAATCATGGTGCAGTCTGTAGTGCATGCCTGGGGAGCTCAGGGATGCGGGTTCAGTCCTAGCATAAAGCTTCAATCATTTCTCAGATATATCAGATTCTTGTGATTTCACTGTGTACACACTTGATGGAGATGTGCCTGTTTTTCTCAAAAAGACATGTACTTAAAATACTTCAAAAATATTCTCTAATTTTGTATAAATAAAGATTATAGCAGATGCTCATTAGCTGCCACAATTTAAATTGTGCACATCCTTTTGTCTAATTCTCAGTCAGTAATTCCCAACCATTTTTTGTTTGGGGGGGAACCCTGAAATATTTTGTCAAATCTTGAGAACCCACTACCTGGCTGACGAGTACAGTAAATTAGAAAATAGATGTGTAAAGCAGAGTTAATGAATAATAATTAACTCATACTTTTGAATAAAATATTACTAGAGCATATATTGCCTACTTATTAAATATTACCGTACTCAAGTATTTATTGCCTGGATGGGAATTGGTGCTGTATCTATATCTTGGATGACTTATTCCCATAACAACATGAGAATCAATGTGTTGACATACCATGCCAAAAACCTTAGAACCTATGCTGACCCATCTAACTTATTGAGGCCAAATGCCAGTGTCCAGAAATGAAGCAAGGACAAGTTTATCCCTCAATAATGGTCTTAAGCATTGGCTAGTTCTGTATGCGAGACAGTAAGAAAGTACAGTTCTTACAGTTCTGAGAATGCAGGTCAAATTATATTTGTTCCCCCATGCCAACAAAAGTCAACACCAAGAAACATAGCTCCCTGCCAATACAACTAGGCAAGAACAACTAAGCAAGTATAACTAGGCAAGAACAAAACAAAGCTAAATAGATATTAACCATAAATTCAGGAGGATCATAGTAGTAGCGCCAATGACAGACATAGCTGGATATCTTCCGAGTTTTTAAGCCCTTCAGCTTCCCCGTGAGAACATCATATGGGCCCACCAGTGTCAGACCAGCTTTCATTAGCGCCTCTGCAAACAATATATTACTAGTCATATTGACCCACTAGTGTTGGCCCAGCCTTAGTCTCTCCATAAACAAATATTACACCAGTACAGTTCAATATGCAAAATATGTTAAGTGCAGTAAAATAAAATATATAAAATGCAGCATAGTGTAATACTGTATATTACTACACTAGGAGTATATTGGTATAGGAATGCATATCCCTAGTTAAAATCAAGAAACTGCTTGCATTAATTGTGTATGCAAGCATTTTATCAATCACTCAATAAGTAGCAACTGATAAGATTCATAACTTAAATTGCCAAATCATAAAACCTGGAAATAAAAAAAAAATGATTTTTACACTCATTGGTCATAAACATCAAGGCTGCTTTGTTGCAGAATTGTCATCTAACTGATCTGGTTCACCACAATGATTTGCATCATTGCAAGTTCCTGTCACTGCTGTCGGAACATGACTTCAAGTTTCCAAACTTCAATGAGTCTAACCATTTCTCACAAGGTACATTTTTACTTCATTTATAATGTATACAGTAGTATTAATAATTTTGTTAATAATGCTCCATAACAAATTATGTTATTATTGAATACATTAACAATTTCAACTATTAATGTAGTTACTACCAATTCTACTATCTACTATGACTTGGCTTAATATGGAAAACTCAATATAAACTTGTACAACTGCATTGGTCGTAGTATTCTTTCCTGCATCATTTAACATGCATCAATCTACATTTATCGTCTGAAGTGATATCGATAATTTCTTTCCAACATCTAATATGTGCACTTAATTGATTTATGTACTTCCAATATCACTCCCTCATTCTACTAAACCACTGTGTTAACTAATGTAAGAACAATCTTATAACCCAAACAAAATTTAAGCTTTGAGATGCCACAATATACTGTACCTTCATTTTATTTATTCATTCATAACTATGATTTTACAAAATTATACATTTTCCCAGTGCTCTCCCACAAGCAGTAATATTCATACCCACTTTTCCTGGAAAGATTTTCCTTGTTCATTATAAAGAGGGTCACTATTCTTGCTTCAACAGCTTCAAGGAAGAACAAAAGCAGCAGTCCCTAATTCACAGTATGTAAAAATGTTGAAGTTTAACCAAATTAATTAAATTTGAATTTGTGGCGTTGGGGTGTTCATTAAATTTGTAATTAGTTTTTAATTAATTTTTTTGTGTGTGTGTAATTATCAGTGTAATTCCCTAAGTGTAGTTACACGATGAGAACTACGTTTGTGATGTCCCATTTCTCCGGTACTACCGTCATATAATGCTTAGAAACTAATAACAGTTTTTGCCTTCACAGCTTTCTAAATTTACTTATTCCAATTATCTACAACAGACTGCAAAAGAAATCTTTCTAATATTTTTGTTATTTGTTTCCTTAGCTTGAATCTAACTTCTTGAGGTTCCCCATTTCAGAAATTCCTCTATCAATTTGGTCAATTCCAGTTATTATTTTGTAAGTGGTGGTCACATCACCTCTTTCTTTTAGCTTCAGCATATTTAACACCTCTAGCCTCTCTTCATAACTCAAGTTTTTCAGGTCAGGAAGCCATTTCGTAGCATGCCTCTGCACCTTTTCCTGTTTACTGATGCGTTTCTCAAGATATGGGCACCATACAACTGCTGCATATTCCAATTTTCGTCTCACTAGGGTCATTAAGAGTTTTAGTATTTCAACATCCATGTAATTAAAAGCAATTCTGAAGTTGGAAACCACAGCATATGGATCTCACACAATGTTCTTTGTGTGTTCATCTGGTGACTGTTTACTACCCACAACCACCCATAGATCTCTCTCTCTGTCGGAGTTCTTTAATTCCTTTCAACAATTTATATTGTGTGTGGTTATTTTCACCTACTCCACATTCCATAACAAGGCCTTTATTCACATTGAATTCCATTTGCCACATGGTACTCCAATCACTATAAACAATTTAAACAGTTCATAAAGTAGTCAATTACCTTCAGGTTTTTCCTTATTGATTTGTGAACAACAATCCCAGAAGTCAAAGAAATCATCCGGCATTTCTAGAAGAAACTTCTGTTCAATGCTAAACCGTACATCCTCGGGAGATTCAGCTACATTAAAATCTTTGACATTATCTTCGAACTGTGGTATTGGCAATTCACTATCTTCCTTATCATTTCCTGTAAAATAAATTTACAAAATTGTAAGAGGTGCATTTTATAAAACAAATGATGTATGGAGGGAGAGAGGGAATTATCAGGGGAAAGTGCCAAGCAATTATGCCTATATGGCACTTAGAAGGGATCAGGATAAGGATTTGGGATGGGATGGGAGAAAGGAATGGTGCCCAACAACTTGGACGGTCGGAGGTTGAACGCCGACCTGCACAAAGTGAGACCGTCGCTCTACCATCCAGTCCAAGTGGCTGGGCATAGAACAAAGGCAAATAAGAGCAATTAAAAGCATGAAATGTGTTTATATGAGGCAAATGTTCCTGTCTTTCTACTTTTAACTCTGCAGATATTCAACATAAAAGTGCTGTCCTTTACATCATAACATGGGTACATGTAAAGTGTCAGAACAGGATGACCAATGACCAGCATACATGAGCAACTTTCATGGGCAGAAAGATGGCCCTACAACCTACAGTACAATATTTACTTAAAACAAATGTAGTGGAACTCGCTAATAATTCTCATTTAATGTATGGGAGCTGTTAGAAGCCTACCTGTTACTCCTCCAATATGTTCCAGTTTGTAAGTGTTGAAACTTTTTTCTTGTTTCTTTTACTTAGGTGGTGCACAAGTATTTATGACTCACACAGGCAATTCATTGCCAAGTACTGTATAAACAAAATATTCCATTGAAACATTTGGGTGTGACATCTCTGAAATTGTATTTTGAACTGGTGAGGAAATGCTATTATCACAATGGAGATTTTGCTAAGCAGTGCAAAAGACACCTGGCATGTGGGATAGAAGCAACTGTGATGTCCTGTGGAAAATGTTACATTTGCAGTGTAAATATAAAAAATTTTAATTAGATATTAAAAAATTAAAAAATCAAATTGATATCAAAAGATAATTAAATAGCATGAAGTGAGGAATTTTTGGTAAATCAACAGAACTTGTTTTTAACAGATAACACCTTAAATTGAAGAGATTTTTAATAATAACCTTGACTAGTCCTTTGATCAGATGAATTACTAACTGTAGGTGGGCTCTCCTCACTGGCAGGAACTACAAACTCATCTGTGTTTGATTTGCGAGAGGTATTGGGGATTTCTTCTAAACTGGAATCAGTTTTTTGTTTCTTATGAGAGCCCCACATATCCTGAAATAATGAAATAATGGAATTAAGATAGTGAAGTGCATAATAAATAGTTGACCATCACATCATCACTGTCAATGCTGCAGTGTCACTACCATTAAATAATTGGCCATTACTTTTAGGTCAATGTTTCACTGTAGCTTTGTTATATGTATACAGTACATATATTACAGACAACAACATTTCAAGTCGAACAATACTGTATAACCACAAAAATGTATTCCAAGATAGAAAAAAAAACTAAATTCTGAATGACCAATCAATCCTAAATTATATTTTTCTGGGAACAATTCAAATTCCACTTTATTTTAAACCTTCCATTGTGCAAATCATATACAGTATGCATGATTTTGGCCTAATTGATTGCACTGTGCAAATCATATATATATATACAATACACAGTATGTACTGTATATGTTTTAGAGCACTACACAAGATCTAAAATTCCTTCACATACACAGGGCTCACATTGCTTCCTCTGGACTCGGTAACCATCGTCCATCTTGAAAAAAAAATCTAGAGTCCCTCACTTTCCTTCTAGGGCCTTAGTAAAAAGACGAGGACCATGTATGGCACATCACCATCGAGTGTCTGGATGTGCAGGGCAGCCATACTACGAACCATTAAACTTTTAATAGCAACAAATGAGTGATTACGATGTATATATTTACAGGCAAAATGTGCTATGTGCAATTACAAGGCATCTAAATTGCCATGCCTCTGAAGAAGAAGGAAGAGAAGGTGCAGACAGAGTCAAGGTAGAATTCACCAACACCTCCAATTCCAGATCCCTAAACACAAGGTGGGCCAAATCCATAACATCCATCCGGACACACAACCTAGACTGCTGCAAGAAGGCAAAACGAACCCCACAAAGCAGTAGTAGCCACTTGGTACACACAAACACCAACTGGCATGCCAGATCAGAGCCACATGGGAGCTACAAACCCCACACAACTCTGGGTCATAGGTATTTTCAACCCAACCGACAGGCATAGTGGAGGCAGAATGATCGATCATCACCCCAAGGCACTTTCACTTGATGCCTCTGTTCACCTACCAGAAGAATTGGTACCCAGGAGTTAGGCTACTGTTGTGGGTTGCATCCTCAGATAGGTCAGTTAGTCCTATGAAGACCTCTCTTCACCTTGCAGTATAATAGATACCAGGAAGTTTGGCAATTGCTGTGGGATGCATCCAAGAAAATGTCAATAGGAGAATGCCTAGAGAAATTAGGGGAAATGCCTAGAGAAATTAGGGGAAATGCCTAGAGAAATTAGGGGAAATGCCTAGAGAAATTAGGGGAAATGCCTAGAGAAATTAGGGGAAATGCCTAGAGAAATTAGGGGAAATGCCTAGAGAAATTAGGGGAAATGCCTAGAGAAATTAGGGGAAATGCCTAGAGAAATTAGGGGAAATGCCTAGAGAAATTAGGGGAAATGCCTAGAGAAATTAGGGGAAATGCCTAGAGAAATTAGGGGAAATGCCTAGAGAAATTGGGGAAATGCCTAGAGAAATTGGGGAAATGCCTAGAGAAATTGGGGAAATGCCTAGGGAAAATAGGGGAAATGCCTAGGGAAAATAGGGGAAATGTCTAGGGAAAATAGGGGAAATGTCTAGGGGAAATAGGGGAAATGCCTAGGGAAACCTTGATAGACCCCAAGTACAGGCTTCATGTCCCTGACTTAACAGGAATTAAGACGAGCTCTAGGGTTTCCAAAAACTAACCACACAGCTTGTCTTCTACCTCCTTCCTTGCCTTGATTGTTAAGGACTTGGTCTAACCCTGTGGTTTACTGTTCATGTGCTCCAATCTCTTCAAGGCCCATGATGTATCTGATGGTCTTGTATGTTAGATCATCATGAATTATACTGTACTCCTCTTTCTGGTCATGGATAAAATCTTACTGCATCTTACATTCAGTGCTGATGGGGTTAGTCAACTGTGCCTTTTCCATGGCAAAGACATACAAGGTTACATAATGCTTGTCCACCAAAAATGATAGTACATACTGTATGTGTACTCTGAGTAGCAGCACATGTACCGACTGCTGTACGCCTCTTCCCTGAAAGTCCTGTTTTGTATTATTAATTTTATAGAGGACCCAAGAGATACAACCAAACCTTACAGGTTAAGGTTACGTTACATTAGGTTACAACCAAACCTACTAAGCCTAATATAGTACACATGCACACTAAATTAAGCCTAAGATGGTGCAGGTTAGGCCTAGTAGTGCTTATTATAGCCCATGGCAGGTTAGATGAGCATAACTAGAAATAAATAAAGAGCATAACACCATAAATTACAAACGTATAACATTTTTGTAGTGGGTTCAAGCGACAGGTTTACCAGAACTCCAGCTAATTATTATTAGTCTAAAACTATCAAATGTGACAAACTGAATTTTGTATTTATATTTAAACTTGAAATGTCACGTGTGAACTATAATATACAGTGATAACCATCACCCTTACTGGGGACGCGGGGAATACACCCTACTCTAGGTACTTCCTGTCATGCAAACACATTCACGCCACACACACACCAAAACACTACTTTAAACCAAAACATATTTGCTTCACGAGTAAATTAAGATTAATTTATGCTGGAATTTAACGAAAAAGAGGTTATATTATTGTTATCGCCCGTTGACAAACATCTCTCATATTTACACCTTGTCCTCGTCGGTAGTCTTCCTTTTTGGCGGGTGCTTGAACGCCTTGAGATGGTCCGCGTTCTTTCTGTAGCACTTTTCGCCATATTTACAGGCGGGACGAACGTCTTTTTGGTAAACGTTTCCATCATCATCACTCCCTCCCGCCATAACTCTGAACCTATCCCCCTCGAGCGTCACGCGACAACTGAGGAACGCGGGAGCCCACAGCTGACTCGCCACTGCCCAAACTCTCGTACATTCCAACACAAACTTTCGTGCAAGTAATTTTCTTCAACTTAATGCTTTTTAAGTTAACATTAAAAAACTTCATTCGTAAGGGATTTATAGAAAGCATTAAGGGTGAAGCTGGCGTGAACACGTGTGTGTGTGTATAGCCATAAAAAAGATTTTTTTGTTTTTTTAAACAAAAAACATCTGTTTTTGTTTTTAAACATCTGTTAGTTTAAGGACTTGCCCGAAATGCTATGCGTACTAGTTTACAAGAATGTAAAATCAACTTAATTTCTATGTTCTCTGTTAACCCCCAATATATATATATAGTTCTTGTATATAACTAAATAAATAAATTAATAAATAAATAACAAAAAAAACTGATGTATCAAATTAAAAAAAAAAAGCAGAGGCTTTTCCAATTTAGCCTCTGCATGTATGGAGGGTTATTAAAGTCACGACGAGGTTAATGACCAACCATCAAACATACTTTAGTCCTGTGTACAAGACTAAACAAAACTCTCAGTGCAAGAAACTAGTATGTAGTATATTGTGAAGACTAATAATAACAAACAGCAGCTTCCCTATAAATAATATCTCCATTGCTCAAACATGTATTAGCGATAAGACCTACCATTATTGTATAATAATTTACTGTAAATAAGGGCGCCTAACAGCTGGGTGGACAGCGCTTCGGGTTCGTAGTCCTGAGGTTCCGGGTTCGATCCCTGGTGAAGGCGGAGACAAATGGGCACAATGTTTCTTTCACCCTGATGCCCCTATTACCTAGCAGTAAATAGGTACCTAGGAGTTAGACAGCTGCTATGGGCTGCTTCCTGGGGGGGGGTTGTAACAAAAAAAAAAAAAGAAGCCTAATCGAGGACCGGGCCGCGGGGACGCTAAAGCCCAGAAATCATTTCAAGATAACCTCAAGATAAGAAATATATAGCTCTTGAAATAGAACATTCTCTGTAACTAGCTGACATGTACTTTATTGTATATACATCAATAAATAAATAGATAAAAATATTGTAATTATAAGGTGTGAAGGATACATGAAATTGTTAATGTAATAATCTCCATTGAGATCTGGGCACCTTTTGTGCCCTCTGTGATCCTTTTTGCGCTACCGCTCACAGGATGAGTATGGGGGGCACAATAAACTAGCCGCCTCTGGCGTCAACAATCAATCTCAGAGCATATACACCAAGAAGTATGTACACCTCAGTGTATACATCTCCTGTTTATTGTTTGATTCTACTGTATTATCTACCACAGACACAGTTGTAGCCACAGTGTCAACATTTTCAGGCGACCTTCAGGAAGAGGGTTAAAGAGCCGCGGCGCGAGTGTCCACAACACAGGTGTTGAATGTTATCCTCCGCTTGATGCTGCCCTCACAGCTGCACTCGTATGATTCACACTGCCTGCAGCGATTGATTGATTGATGAAGCCACCCAAAAGGTGGCACGGGCATGAATAGCCCGTAAGTGGTGGTCCTTTTGAGCCATTACCAGTATCAAGAGATGATACTGGAGATCTGTGGAGGTGCGACTGCACCCTGCGTGACGGGAGATGTCTCCTGGGGTGCCTGCAGCAGCTCATGTGACCTTTACACCGCCGCCCACACCTTACCGGGGTGCAGGTTATCTTGAGATGATTTCGGGGTTTCAGTGTCCCCGCGGCCCGGTCCTCGACCAGACCTCCACCCCCAGGAAGCAGCCCGTGACAGCTGACTAACACCCAGGTACCTATTTTACTGCTAGGTAACAGGGGCATGATACAATCAGAATCAAACTTTATTTGTAATGATAGAATGAGAATCAGAAATTTTACTTGTATAGAAAGAACAAAATCAGGATTTTTTTGTAACGATGTAATCAGACACTTTTTTGTAACAACAACTTGTACAAAACGTTATAATAACGACTGGATGAAAGAGATGAAATGAAACTTACATTTATAGAAAAATTAAATAACATTTAGCTTAAAATTGCATTTACAAACGACTTAAATTAACAAAATTAACAAACGCTCGTCCTGTGTCAGGAGGGGGGTGTAGGGGGGGGGCCTTTGAGGTGACGACCTTGAGTTTGATAAACTATGAAGAAGCTGTTGATGCATGGACGTTACAAAATGATGTAACTGGTTCATCAGTTAAACAAATCAACAAGGGCCGAGACGAGGATTCGAACCTGCGTCCGGGAGCATCCCAGACACTGCCTTAATCGACTGAGCTACGACAGGGTAAAAGCTCCCGGACGCAGGCTCGAATCCTCGTCACGGCCCTTGTGGATTTGTTCATTTGATGCATCACGTTAGTGTGATCTCTGTGTGTGGTTCATCAGTACTCTAGCTTTGTTTACAAATAAACGTACAATCGACTTGAGAATGGTCCAGGATGGACCGAAACGTCGTCGTCCCTTCACTTTCTAGTGCGTGGTCTGGTCAACATATTTCAGCCACGTTATTGTGACTCCTCGTCTGCAAATAAACATAAAATTTCCTCCCGACAAAAGTGAGTCTTTCGGAGACGACGGAAATATGTATGGTCAGTCTAGGGGCGCCAGGTCCACTCCTTGTGGCCTTAATGTGTTCTTATGTAGAGTTATTGTCCATGTGGCTGCGGGAAAGGAAGGCAGCTATCAGGAGAAAGTGCCAAGTCATTACGACTATGAAGCCCTTGGAAGGGATCAGTATAAGGATTTGGGATAGGACGGGGGAGGAAAGGAATGGTACCCAACCACTTGGAGGGTCGGGGATTGACTGTTAAAGATTAAGCCACCCAAAAGGTGGCACGGGCATGAATAGCCCGTAAGTGGTGGCCCTTTTGAGTCATTACCAGTATCAAGAGCGGATACTGGAGATCTGTGGAGGTGCGACTGCACCCTGCGTGACGGGAGATGTCTCCCGTGGGTCGGGGATTGAACGAAGACCTGCATGAAGCGAGACGGTCGCTCTACCGTTCATCCCAAGTGATGCATACCTGAGGGAACTAGGTGTACTGGTAGAGGAGGGGGGGGGACACGACCTACAGAGTAGAAGGGGGGACACCGAAATGCCACAAATGGCTTTTAGTTATAAATAAATACAATATACAGAGTTGAGTCATGAAAGTTTGGCGTCAGATAATGTGTTGAAAGATAACAGCTTCAGTCTGGAAAGTTACACCTTGACCCAATAAGTTAGGTCCTGTGGTCAACATTAATGACCAAGTCAAATACTTTGACTTACTATGCTAATACTTGTGCTTGATCACATGCGTCAGCATCCTTTGAGGGTCCCAACGAAGAGCAGCTGCGTTGTCATTGTCCGATGGCTAGATAGGCCGAGGCTATTTCAGTGGGTCAAGCTTAGCTCCAGATAAATACTCGAGGAAGTCTATGGACAGACACATTCAGATTCAAGAACATTCAAACTCTGTATCCTCCATCAGAGAGCTATTTTGTAGCCTCCCACGGGAGTCTTGGAGTAATATTAGGAAGGCCAGATCCGACTTTCACGCCATTCTCTCCTGTGCCAGAGCATTGACAAATCCTAAAATACGTTGAGCGGGTAAACGGCAGGAGGAAGGCACTTTAACCTGACAGTCCACAGAAGGCACGGCCCAAGGCATCTGCGGCACCTTTGCTCACAGACCTGCATCCTCTCACTTCTGCCAGAGACCAGCTCCGACGACCACACCGGCGTCACTGTGTATTCACGGGTCGTAAATCACGTCGTGCAGGTGTAAGGCACAATAACTTGAACACACCTCCGAGAACAGTTAAAACGAAATTAGCGCGGCTCGACAGGCGGCTGCGGTTGGCCATTCTTGGCTGACTACGCTCGCTCCACTATACCCCAAATGCCTTCTTCCATGACGATGTTAAAGATGGTGGACTAGGAACTGTGGGGTTCAGTCTCAAAGCCCAATATGTGCCTCTGTAACTCTCTTCACTACCGCCCACAGGAGCATAATATGGGGTGCATAATAAACTAAAACTACCTAATCAACTCCATGTAACTTACCTTATCTCCTAAACAATAATAATAATAATATTTATTCATAAGATACAATGGGTTTGAAAGATTACATAAGATCGGTATTTTTACATTCTTGAAAAGTCGCTAACATGCATAACCCACAGACGCTCCATTAAGGCAGCGTCTGCGATGCTCTTGGACGTCGGTTCGAATCCTCGTCACGGCCCTTGTGGATTTTTTTTAACATGCATAACGTTTCGGGCAGGTCATGTCAAATATCAACCTATATCTTGCTATTATCAAACATTATTGATTAATGGTTAACTTGTAAAGCTGATGATATCTGCCATGTATAAACTTAAAGAAAATTGTATTCCATCTGCTTATTTACTTAAAATTACCAACTGCCTTTTTTTTCTTATCAGTTTTTTTCCTTTTGATCTCAATCAGTTTTAAGTCTTAGCTTTTAAGTGTAGTTTTATACATCACTAGTGGCTTTAGGCATAGTATATACTAACTCTATATATACAAAATCCATCATTCTGCTTGTAACTCATTTTATATGTATATATTTTTTCCTAAATAAAATTGTCATTGTCAAGAGGCGACTCGACCCGATGGTGGAGTGGGAGAATCCTGTAGGTGTGACAGCGGCTCTACTACCAGCAGCCCGGGCCCGAATGTGTCGATGGGTAGAGACAATAGAGCAAGGGGGGGGGGCAAGAGAGCAAGGGGGGGCCAAGAGAACAAGGGGGGGGGGAAAGAGAGCAAGGGGGGGGGGCCAAGAGAGCAAGGGGAGACAACAGAGCAAAGGGGAACAATAGAGCAAAGGGGAGACAATAGAGCAAAAGGGGGGACTCAAGAGAACACATGGGAGAAGAGGGCCAAGGGAAGGGCGTGGGAGGAGGTATTCTGGGGAATGTTACGGGAGAATTTCCCTAGGGTTTTCCCCCAGGTGTACCGCTGATAGAGCGGCTGGGCGGCAGGTCTGGTCGGGGGCGTGTATTGCTCTCATGGAGGGAAGACTCTCTCTCCTGGTGCCTGAGGCACCAGGAGCCTCAGGACACCTTGCTCTTGTTATAGATTCAGCTACTCGGAACAAGTTCCAAGTAGCACGGGCTATGGTGAGCCCGTGGTGGACTTATCTGGCACAGGAGAGGTGCCCCGACACCTTGCTCTTGTTTCTTGCGTTAAGTAACACCTCTCCAGCATGTGAGCCCATGTGGCAAGACATGGGGCCGGATTCACGAAGCAGTTACGAAAGTGCTTACGAACACGTACATCTTTCCTCAATGTTTGACGGCTTTGGTTACATCTATTAAGCAGTTTACAAGCATGAAAACTTGCCAATCAACTGTTGTTATTGTTATAAACATCATCCTGTTGTTTCCAAGCTCCTTAACTGTTTAATAATTGTAAACAAAACCGCCAAAGATTGAGGAAAAGATGTACAGGTTCGTAAGTGTTTGCGTAACTTCTTCGTGAATCTGACCCATGGAATGTGGGCCATTTATGGTTCACACGTTGTGGACCGCGGCTCTCAGTGTGTCCACTGTTAGGCTTCATCCAACATTTACGTAACTATGTACGAAGCCTCTACATCTTCCCGTAATCATGGAGACCTTGTTTACATTTATTAGCCAGTTTGTAAGCTTTAGAAACTTGACCACCAAAGGTTATAGTTGTTATAAACAACCTCGGGTAATAAGCACACGGAATAGCCTACACCCGCCGAAGATTTTAGACTTAAGATATTACTTCTGTGCAATATTCAGTTGGAAAAAGTCCCCAGGAATAATGGTGGAGACTTTGGCAAGCCTCTGGCTTCCTGTCCCCGTGGAAATTGAGTACCCAAATGAGCCACAGAGACATTACAAACACCTTTTTCAGTGTCGGAGTAGTTAACAGATGGAATACATTAGGCAGCGATGTGATGGAGGCTGACTCCATACACAGTTTCAAGTGTAGATATGATAGAGCCCAATAGGCTCAGGAATCTGTACACCAGATGATTGACGGTTGAGAGTCGGGACTAAAGAGCCAGAGCTCAACCCCCACAAGCACAACTAGGTGAGTACTGACGGAGCCTCGCCGGTTAATTCCTGTACCTGTAGGAAGTGTGACGTCATACACCATTCTCATCATGTATATTACATTTTTTATCTTATTTTCGTTCAGATATCACATCAGGTATGCCGGAAAGCTATGCGTGCTAGTGGCTTTACAAAAATGTTAATTCAAATTATTTTCTACATTCTCTGTTCACTCCCAATGTAACTTCTTGTATATAAATAAATAAATAAATAAATAAAATAAGTATGGTTACTTGACAACCGGGTAAAAGATCAACCCGTCTTCTCCAGTTGTCACAACGGACAGAAAATGATGTACCAAAGTGTCCGAATCTCCCCTAACCTAGAGCCACAGGACCCACGCACAACGTCAACGTTGGGAGCTGCTATGATTTATAGTATATCATATTTTGGCCGTTGTGGATTTTGATATACAAAATACGATGTACTTTCTGAGAGGACGGGTTGAATATACCAACCCGTCCTCTCTAAGAGTACATCGCATTTTGACACATAAATCCCCTAGAGCCAAAAATGTATGTAGTAAAAAATCATAGTGGCTCGCAAAATTGGCGTGATGTCCCGTTTTCTATTCGCAGGTCCTCGGTTAGGTGGCGTCGTTAAGTTCGGGCAATTTAATTAATACATCAGTTTAGTGACGTTGTGAACGCTGGAGAATATAGTGGTGGAAGATTGGTCACGCGTGTACCCTTGCCACTGATGTTAGACTAGCGGCAAATATAAAACAATGTCAAATGCTGGTAACTCATGAGTCCCGGGTTCGATTCCCGCCCGGGCAGGACAAAGACGTTTGAACAACGCTTTCTTAAACGTCATGCCTGTTTTTACCTAGTAGGAAATGGGTACTTAGGAATCAGGTGACATTGTGTACAGAAGCTGGACAAGCCTAGCAGAGACTTCCTGTCCTAGTAGGACAATGAGTTAACAGGAGCTTACGCAACTGTCTTTACTGAAGTGGGTTTTCTTTTGAAGATAAAACAAACAAGCCTTGCGTACTACGCCGGTTGTATGTACTATTTTCCATTGATCATGATGCATTTTCTTTCTAATTATACTTTCTTATACGGAAAGATGAAACGAAGTAGCGAAGGCTTGGGATAATTATCGTACATAGATAACAGACTCAATAATCTCTGGTATTTACGGTTAGGAAACGCTTGAGATAACTGATAATTGTTATTGTCCCAGTGTGAATGGGTGACAGGACGATTTTTTTATTACAAAATTACAATAAAACACATGACATATACAAATAATAAAACATATGCCAGAAATCAACATTATAAACATAAAGCACACGAAAAAAACATACATAACCGCAATGATGTGTACGACACGATTTGTCCGCACCTATTTTCCCAACTACACCAAGTCAACACATGAAATCTAGAAAACCTCATACGTAACTATTACAGTAGGACAACACTAACTACCCCTGGCAAACTAATGAATACAATATGTGCATCAGGGACCTGACAGGCCACTTGATATTATTTTTGATGACATCAAAGCCTTGGAAATCAAACAGAATTTTTTTAAACGTGATTTTGACAATGTCACTTTTAAATATTTTCTAACACTCAGGAAACGCATGACAATCTTGAAATTTATGAGAAAACGGACACTGAGCCTTCAGATGCAATTTTTCAGCATTATTGACTCAACTGCTGATCAATTGTCATCAAGACTTAGTAAATTTACGACACTTTAAGAAACTGCAAAACTCATATGGTATGTAGAGTAATATTAAACAAGCTCCATTTGGAAATGTTGGCGATTTAAGAGCTGAAATAGAAAATATTAAGAGATCGGTTAGTGAGTAGATTAACGCAGAAATGAGCAGAAGATGAAGTTTTGAAACTCTGGAATTCCATTCCTGAATCTGCAATGTTAAATGGGATTCTTGTATTGTGATTTGTGGATTTGTACTCACTGAATCTGTGCGCCTCTTGAGGGACTTGAAGTAGAGGAGGGTAGAAATAGCCTAAGCTACTCTATCCCTTTGAGGGATATATATATATATATATATTTTTTTTCTACCATCCCTTTTTTATGTTGAACATTTTATTAAACAAGGTTATACAGTTACAAATATGATTGTTTACAAAAAATTAACATTAAGAGGACATAAGAGGAAGTTTGTTTCTTAGAGGCTGTAGATGATGGGTGGGAATCAGGTGAAAGGAAACGTGCCCACCCGTTTCTGTCCTGCCTGGGGTGTAGACCGAGAGCGTAGACCACTATGCTGACAGCCAGGTCCCCATGTATTACCTAGCTTTGATGATTGATTGATTGATTGATGAAGACTAAGCCACCCAGGAGGTGACACGGGCATGTATGTGGTAAGGTTTGATGACTTATTTTTTGATGTTATAGATTCAGCTTCTGGAAACAAAAAGTTCCAAGTACCACGGGCTATGGTGAGCCCCTTGATGACTTAGTTAATGTGATCATATATTCTCCCGCACGCCACACCACCACTTCACGCCTCACTTGGCGGGAACACTCACATTGTGAGAGTGTGTGAGGACAATCTCACACTCCCTAAAGGCACTGAATGCCGCTATTTAACTACTAAACCCCCCCCCCCCCACGCCCTAAAACAGCTGGGAGTTGCACCACCACCTCGCCGAGGCGGCTGGCTGGCGTGCAATGACGAAATGGAGGACTGTTGAACGTGGCTTCGGAAGAACCGCTAGCCAAGGGATAGCAGACAGACTAAGTGCATTCTATTTAATTAAGATAAAAGTCGTAGTTCCGTTGAACCGCAGAGCCATATCTTGTCTGATTTTAAATATGTCACTATATTTGAAGCATTTGTGTGGGTTTCTTTGGGAGGTTCCGCGAGAGGGAAACATACTCACAGGTGAGTCAAGGTAACATGAGCAAGGTGAACACCCGGGTGAGTCACATATGACATGAATGACCTTCACGGCGAGGAAGAACAGTAACAGAGGCTGACTATTACTGTTCTTCCCACTTATGGTGGGAGGGGGACCTGGAGCTGGGGCTCAACCTCCCCCAGACAGCCAGCGGCTCACCGTGATACAAAGTACAGCCCCCCCCCCCCAACACAGTCCAGGAATATGTTGACGTACAATATGAACACATCTCTATACCTTTGTGGTATGATTACCGTGTATTAGTTCTCATTCTCTCCTCATTGTCTTATTTGTGTAATATACATTGTGCCAGCATCTGTCTTGGCGCTATATTAGTAACCTCACCTTGTTTTACTTGTTCGAACGTTGTACCAACGTCGTAGTTTCAGTGTGTGTTTGGCGGGAAAGCTTTTGATTTGATTTGACAGGTCTTCCTAGGCGGGGGAACCGGGAGCTGGGGCTCAACACCCCCAAACACAGGTAATTGTAGAAGCACTCACGCTCCAGTGACCCCCCCCCCCCCCCTTGCCTCCGTTACATCACCCCCCCCCCCCCTCCTCCCACAATAGCGAGAGAGCGGTGAAATAGGAAAACTTTGACGGGTCTAGGTTGGGGGGGAGGAGGGTGGGGGGAAGGAGGATCTGACAGTCATGCGACCGTCACTGTGGAGATTCCAACTGCATTAATAAGATCCAAATGTAATTCTGTATTCACAGTCGCCTGTCCTCCAAGGTTGTACAGAGTGAGGCGGCTTTATGGGGTCACGTGTTTAATGTTATCTGAGACATGCTGGGGTTAGATTTTCAAGGCGAGAGGCGTCCTGGGGGTCTGATGTTCAATACCAGAAGCATCCTGGGGTCATGGAAAGAGGGGTCCTGGCGGTCAGACGGTCAACGCTAGGGCGCTTTAAGCAATAAGAACATAAGAACAAAGGTAACTGCAGAAGGCCTATTGGCCCATGCGAGGCAGCTCCTATTTATAACCACCCAATCCCACTCATATACATGTCCAACCCATGCTTGAAACAATTGAGGGACCCCACCTCGATTGTTTCAAGCATGGGTTGGACAAGTATATGAGTGGGATTGGGTGGTTATAAATAGGAGCTGCCTCGCATGGGCCAATAGGCCTTCTGCAGTTACCTTTGTTCTTATGTTCTTAATAAAGAAGGTGGCATACACTCCTTCAAGGCAAGGTACACAAGTCATAACTTTCCACGCCAGACCTCTGTACGGTCACACCATGATGAGGCAGTGTGTGAGGGAGGGAGTGTGAGGGGAGAGTATGAGAACAAGTGAGAGTGAGAGCTTGACAGTGGACTCACCTAGTTGTGCTTGCGGGGGTTAAGCTCTTTGGTCCCGCCTCTCAACTGTACAGATTCCGGTGTACAATGTACAGGTTCCTGAGCCTACTGGGCTCTTTATCATATCTACATTTGAAACTGTGTATGGAGTCAGCCTCCACTACATCACTGCCTAATGCATTCCACCTGTTAACTACTCTGACACTGAAAAAGTTCTTTCTAATGTCTCCTTGGTTTATTTGGGTATTAGGTTTCCACCTGTGTCCCCTTGTTCGCGTCCCACCCAGGCTAAACAGTTGATCTTTATCTACTCTGTCAATTCCTCTGAGAATTTTATAGGTAGTGATCATATCTCCCCTAACTCTTCTGTCTTCCAGGAGGCGTGAGGTTTAGTTCGAGCAATCTTTCCTCGTAGCTCACACCTCTCAGCTCGGGGACTAGCCTGGTGGCATACCTCGGAACCTTTTCCAACTTGGTTGTGTGTTAAGGTCATAGTGTGCGGGAGAGTATGAAGAAGCGTGTGGAGAGAGAGAGCGAAAAAAAGAAGTCCTTCCACATGTGCGGAGGAGGAGTGACCTTCCACACCTCACAACTCACGCACAATGGATTAACAACTCACTCACAATAACCATTATAATGGTGTCAACGTCACAAGCTTGGCTCCCAACCCTCACATTGACGCTTGAAAGATACCAAGTAATTAGCATGTTAATTTAGTGTAAATTAAAAAAAAAAAGTAGCGATCTTGATCATGGCTAATTAAGGTTGCTTAACACGGCTAGTTAAGTGATAACAGGGCTAGATATAAGCACTAAACCAAAGCTTAAGCTTGTACTGGAGGGATACAATAAGCGGCGTCTTCCGTGGCAACTTGAGACAGAGACTTATCATACAGAAATCATTACACTAACTGCTGGACCAGACAGGTTTACACCAGTCTATATAAAGGTCATACACAGCCTCGTCCTCCTGTGCCAGGCTGAAGCCGTCTGGGTTTGCGAGAAGGTTTACAGGTGAGTGGATGGGTTTACAGGTGATGAGGACGCATCAGGTATGTGAGTGGGCCAACAGGAACGTCCTGGAAGGGGCAGCGAGATGTGGGGGGAGGAAGAAGCATTTCCTTTCGCAGGTGGCCAGCCCGCGCACTCCTACTTTCAAAACGCAACGGTTTCGCCTAACTTGAAACGTAAGAACTGTAACGGTTTTGGCCAGCGTCACTCATCCTGGGCGTGAATATAGCGCCATAGTGGTCAAGGTACTGTTTCTCAGGTGGCAGTCTAGGCGGAGCTCATTTCCTAGATTTCTCAATACAGAAAATCCGGATCTTTTTTACCGTGATGATTTCACTGAAAGATTAGTCATGTGGGAATCCGCTTATGAAATGCAGAAAGAATTCAAGTAAAGACAGTTCAAATTTCTATGCTTATTTATTGCATTTGCTTATCCACTATAGAGTTTTCGTGTTTTATTTTTATAAAGATATTTGTTTGGTGCGTGTAATATGAATTTATTTAGGAAAATCCTACGCCAGCCACTTCGTTGGAATACGACTGTTATCGTCCGCGGCAACACGGTCACACCCATATATGGGCGCAAGGCTTTTTATTGCAGGAAGAGGTCATCACTCCGAGTCTACTGCGATTTGTGTGCCTTTACTGAACTAAAACACGAGAGAGAGAGAGAGAGAGAGAGAGAGAGAGAGAGAGAGAGAGAGAGAGAGAGAGAGAGAGAGAGAGAGAGAGAGAGAGAGAGAGAGAAGGGGGGAGGAAGGGAGAGAGAGATATGGCACTAGGTATCACCCTCACCCCGGTCACAGAGGCACTACTAACATGCTTCTCCCAGTGTGGCAAGTTAACTCTCTAATTACCTTACACAATTGCTTATTATTTGACTATTCATCAGGATAATGTCATCAATGTGAGGTCATTAATATTTACCAGGAAAGAAGATATATTTTTGAGATTCAGTTCTTTCCTGCAATTGGGCAAGAGCGCCCATGTCTTTGTGGAAATCAAATATGCAATGTATAATAATTTACAAGAGACTGGAGACAATGAAATAGTGGAAAAGCTTTATTTCAAGAGAGGACACTATGGGGAACTTTGCAAGTTCTTTAATAAATTTCACTGGAAAGATTTAGTGTTAGTTAAAGAGGTAAATTAGATGTATGACAAATTTTGTAAGATACATGATTAAGGGACAATGTTAACAAGTACAGAGATGCAGAACTAGGCAGCAGGATTAGTTCAACATAAGTGAGAGACTCAGAGAACACAAGGCATACAATGAGCTTAGGAACCAAAGCCTCAACCATGCCAGCAACACAAAGACGCAGGACAACTACACGCCAGGGAGGAAGAGAGCCAGAAACACATTTCGAGAAAGGACCAGCTGAGACAAATGTAAAACAGAACCAGACCTATTCTATAACGTCATCGAGAGAAAAGGGCTGGTAAAGGATACAGTACAATTCAGAGGTTGAAAATGGGGGAACAGATTCACGGAGAATGAAAAGAAAATGTGTGAAACTAAATGAAGCGTTCCAAAGAGTTTATATAAAATGAAGTCTTTACAGAACCAGACAATAGCATGGTACATAGAGGCGTCTCCAGACGAAGTAGAACAAATTCTAAAGGAACTAAGAAGGAACAAAGCAAATGGTCCAGATAATGTCACCTTGGATGCTGAGAGAATGCGCACCTGAGCCGAGTATTCCATTTCAATTGATTTTTCAGGCATCTATAGGTACATGAATCTGAGCAGACATATGAAAAAGGCTAACATAGTTCCAATATACGAAACCGGTAGCAGAGAACACACTTTTATTTATAGACCTGTATCACTGACAAGCATTGTTGAGAAAACGTTGGAAAAAATAATCAAAACCAAATGGTAGAACACAGAAATGATATAACAGACTATGGTTCTCGAACAAGAAGATCCTGTGTAATAAATATCTTTAGTTTCTGTGATAGAGCCACAGAGATTTTATAGGAAAAATGGTTGGGTTGAGTGCATTTATCTGGACATAAAAAAAAGGCTTTTGGCAGAGTTCCACATGAGATATTGTTCTGGAAACTGGAAAATACTGAAGGAGTGACTGGGAGGCTTCCAACATGGCTGAAAATTTATCTGATAGAAAAGTGAGGGCAGTAATTAGGGGCAATGTATGAGACTGGAGGAATGTGACAAGTGGAGTACCAGTGTTCAGTTCTGTGAACACTGGACTGGACAAAATAAGTGTATGGACCACCACTTTGCAACTGAATTTAATGTGAATAAATGCCACATTACGGAATGTAGAATAGGAGAAAATAGACGACCACACAACCTACAAATTATGTGAAAAGGTTTTAAAGAATTCTGATAAAGAAAGAGATCTAAGAGTGGTTCTAAATATAAAACTGTCAGCTAAGGAGCACATAAATATAAGGAGCTTTCTAACACACACCAGCATGGGCTCAGGGATGGTAAATCGTACCTCACTGGGCTCACTACGGGTTCACCATAGCCCGTGCTACTTTTAAATTTAGTTCCAAGAAGCTGAATCTAAAACAACAACAACAACGGCGGGTAACTGTGAGGGGGGGAGACATCAGAGTGGCGAGATGTCACCAGCGGAGTCCCACGGGACTCTGTACTTGGACCCATTCTGTTTCTAATGTAAATGATCTTCCGGAGGGTATCGACTCCTTCCTCTTAATGTTTGCTGATGATGCAAAAATTATGAGAAGAATGAAGACAGAGACTACAAGACGACCTGGACAAATTGGACGAATGGTCTTAAAATGGCTATTAAAGTTCAACTCAGAAAAGTGTAAAGGAATGAAATTAGGCGAAGGGGACAGGAGGCCGAAGACATTTCACGGAGGTGAAATCTTGCAAGTCAAATAGAGAGAAAGATCTGGGGGTTGATATCACACCGAACCTGTCCCCAGAAGCCATCAAAAGAATATCATTAGCGAATTTGCTAGATTGGCCAACATAACTATCTTTAGAAACGTGTGTAAGGAATCATTCAGAACCTTGTATACCACTTATGTTAGACCAATCCTGGGCTATACAGCTCCAACCAGAAGTTCACACCTAGTTAAACATAAGTAAAAGTTAGAGAAGATTCAGAGGTATGCCACCAGACTAGTCCCAGAACTGAAAGGAAAGGAAAGCTGCGAGGAAAGGCTACGGGAGCTAAACCTCGCGTTCCTGGAAGAGAGAAGAGTAAGGGAAGACATGCTTACTACCTACAAAATTCTCAAGAGAAATTGACAGGGTAGACAAAGACAGACTGTTCAGCACGGGTGGAACACGAACAAGGGGACACAGGTGGAAACTGAGTACCCAATTGAGCCTCAGACACATTAGAAAGAATTGTGGTGGAGGCTGACTCCATACACAGTTTCAAATTTAGACACGATAGATCCCAATAGGCTCAAGAATCTGTACACCAGTTGACTGACAGTTGAGAGGCGGGACCAAAGAGCCAAAGATCAACCCCTGGTGGCACAATTAGGCGACTATAAAGAACAGTGTGCGAGGAGCCTATGCTACGCTTTCCAATTTCAGAATTGTCTTTAGATACGTGGTGAAACATAACAGAAGTTATCCATGACCTTTGTGAGTCCAAAGTTGGAATATGCAGCAGATGTATGGTGCCCATATCTTAAGAAGCACAGCAATAAACAAAAAAAGATGCAAAGACCTGCAACAAAATTGCTTCCGGAACTAAAAGACAAGAGCTACGAGGAGAGGATAAAGGCATTAAATATGCCAGAGCTAGAAGACATAAGAAAAAAGGGCAATATGATCACTACGAACAAAGTAGTGAAGGGAATCGACAAAACCGATAAAGAATTCTTGAAACCTGGAACTCTAAGAAAAGGAGGTCAAAGATTTAAGCTAACTAAACAACGCTGCCGAAAGAACATTAGAAAATTCACTTTCGCAGAGTGGTAGACGGCTGGAAGTGAGAAGGTGGCGGAGGCCAGAACCATCAGTAGTTTAAAAGCGTTATAAGACAAAGAGTACTGGGAAGACGGGACACCACGAGCGACTTTCGTAATTACAAATAAACACAGCCCCCCCCCCACACACAGGGAGAATTTCTGATGAGTGAACAGTGCTCGGGAGGTCATAGTCCTAAGGGCCTAGGTTCGATTTCCAGCAGAGGCAGAGACAAATGGGCAGAGTTCCTTTCACCCTGATGCCCCTGTTACCTAGCAGTAAATAGGTACCTGGTAGTTAGACAGCTGCCACGGGCTGCTTCCTGGGTGTGTGTGTGTGTGTATTATTTGTCTGCAGAATCGAGATATTAGCACTTGGCCTTTCTAACGAATCTATTTTTCCTATATTATATCTACTACATATGAACAAATCCACAAGGGCCGTGACGAGGGTTCGAACCTACGTCCGAGAGGATCCCAGGCGCGCCTTAATCGACTGAGCTACGTCATGGTAAAAGAATTGCACCCGGGAAATCAACTTGACCTACCACGGATCCTGCAGCCTCTCCGAGACACAAACCAGGTTTTTACACAATTCCCCCCTTGTACCCCGAGCTCTGTCAATAAGCTATTCTACCTCTTCGCTTCATTACACACACAAATCACAATAGCGTGATGCATCAAATGAACAAATCCACAAGGGAGATAGGTTCCCAGTTGCAATTCCTCTCCATATCGTAGCTTAGTGGATTAAGGCAGCGTCTGGGATCATCTCGGACGCAGGTTCGAACCCTCGTAGATGGTAGATGGTAAGATGGTAGTGGACAGGAAGCATGCTCGGCTTATCAAGCTCCCTTACGCAAGCTTCGTGAAGCAATGCTTGTATTAATAATAACATTTGGAAATTATTTCAAAATGTGGGGCAGGACCGAGTCATCCAAACCTGTGAACGAGGCCACATTATTACGTCACAATAATTCACAACCGACGCATTTCTTTATATCCACACGTGTCCTTGTAAGTCTACCTGTGTCTTAATATATTGCATGTGTACTTACAAATCTTTCCAGGTCGCCGAAGGTGTCAGTCCTGTTGACAGGTGCGAAGAAAAAATTAAGATCCTGTTCACTGACTCCCAGTTCCTGGCCGTGGGTGGGAAGGAGTTCATTCCAGTCATGGGAGCGTTTACACTGACCACTTTTCTTACGGAGGAAGGTACACTCCATGTTGCCTGGCCGACGGGCTCACGCACACTGATCCTCCACACCACCAGACCTGCTTTTATACCTCGGTGGGCGTGGCCACGCCGTAGACTCCGCCCCTCAACTGATCTGTTAAATGACTCGCCATTAACTATGGGGTGCATAATAAATGAACTAACTAAAACATTAACCATCTCTCCATGCAGCCACTCCGTAAGAAACCTCAAGGGTTCTTACCTGACCAGAAACGTGCGAACCAAAGCAACCCACTTTATATCGAGGCCGATACATAGAAAACGTTAATATTACGGTGCTTTCATTTTAATAAATGCGTCGCCTTTTTGACGAATTGGTGAATTCCGTAAAAAATGCGACGGATCACGGAGCAACAAGGGCAGGAAGGAAGGAAGGCGTAATCCACACTAATTAAGCCTTAATTACCGTGCAGGTGACAGGTAGACTTAACTGATCACCCAGACTGTTGTAGCCTTAACCTTCACATTATTAACAATTCAACTTAGCTTCAAAAACTGAATTTATTCACGTCAATTAGTCAGGTTGTACCCGATTAACCCCTTAACTATCTATTACACGTCACCCGAGAGCCAATGGGGGACAGGCAAGTCATATGGTTGGTGTGTATGGCAGACTTAACAAGCACCTTGCAATGATCAATAGTCTTATATGTCCTCCTATAGGACACTCACGAGTCCTGAATTTACCTGAATTTTACCTGAGGGCCACTAACACGAGTGGCCTCGACGAGGACAGGAAGCCGGCGGCTTATCAAAGGTTCCCCAAAATTGCCCTCATGATTTTCTTCCAAGACAAATAGTGTATAGTTCTGTGGCACAGTAGGCTACGTTCCCGGCTCACAACCAAGGAATCTGGAGCCAGTCATCGGACAGGACAAATACGGTCGGGTATGTTTCCTTCCACCTGATGCATCTGTTCACCTAGCAGTAAACAGATAGTCGGGGTTATTAAACTGTTGGGGGTTGCATCCTGGAAACCAAATAATTCGCCGCCCTCTGCTGGGGTTAACACGACACAAGTCACTTTCTGACGAACAAGGCTGTTCGCCAACGAATTTGAAAACCTAACATAATCTTGTTTAATCCAGGCTAATATGCCTAACCAAATCTTATCTAACCTAAGCTAAGCTAAGCTAACCCAGTCAAATACAGCCTATCCTAACCCATCTTAGTCTAACCTAACCTCATCTAACCTAACCTAACCCATCTTAGCCTAACCTAACCTATCCTATGTTAACCCAGCCTGGTTGATACCTGGTTGATGGGGTTCTGGGAGTTCTTCTACTCCCCCAAGCCCGGCCCGACGTCAAGAAACTGTCGTATTAAAGTGGCTCCTTATCCTAACCTACCAGAGGACCCAGAACAGAAAACGGGAGAGTGTGTGAACTTCACGAGGCCGCTACTATTTTCTGGTACGACGATTTTGCTGGGCTAAAGTGGACTATACGTCAAAATGCGACGTGCTATTAGGAGGATAACGGTCTTAGAACTGAAAACGGGCGTTTTTGATTCGTCTTGAGGTCAGGCTGCGCCTTGTGTGATGTTCCGTCAAGTCTAGCGTGACGGAACCTGTACATCCTCTCACTCTGACACGTGTACACATACACGGTGACACATGTTCCTGTTGCAACAGCCTGTTAGAACAGCCTTTTACAGCAGCCTGTTACAGCAGCCTGTTACAACAGCCTGTTACAACACCTTGTTACAACAGCCTGTTACAGCAGCCTGTTACAGCACCTTGTTACGGCACCTTGTTACAGCACCTTGTTACAGCACCTTGTTATGGCACCTTGTTACAACAGCCTGTTACAGCACCTTGTTACAGCAGCCTGTTATGGCACCTTGTTACAACAGCCTGTTACAGCACCTTGTTATGGCACCTTGTTACAACAGCCTGTTACAGCAGCCTGTTACAGCACCTTGTTACGGCACCTTGTTACAGCACCTTGTTACAGCACCTTGTTATGGCACCTTGTTACAACAGCCTGTTACAGCACCTTGTTACAGCAGCCTGTTACAGCACCTTGTTACAGCACCTTGTTACAGCAGCTTGTTACAGCACCTTGTTACAGCACCTTGTTACAACAGCCTGTTACAGCAGCTTGTTACAGCACCTTGTTACAGCAGCTTGTTACAGCACCTTGTTACAGCAGGTTATCCCAGGTCGTGGGACCAGCGGAGCTGGGAGACCGACCCTGGTTCAAGCGAACACAACCTCGTTACACCGACCAGGAAAATTACACAAATGTAGGAAAATTATAATTAATATTCATCCCGCTATAATCTTCACTATGACGAAGTTTTGTGATAGTCTGCTTCAGTGTACACACACACACACACACACACTACACACACACTATACACACACACACACACTATACACACACACACACACTACACACACACTATACACACACACTATACACACACACACACACACTACACACACACACACATACACACATAAGACACAGTACCACATAAGAAAATAGTGCACAAACTGGAGATGCAGACAGGAGTGAAAGGTACTCCACTGGATAAGGGATCAAAAGCAACAGAAGACAGAGTCAATGTGAGGGGTGAGGTCTCAGAGTGGCGAGAAGTCACCAGTGGAGTCCTTCAGGGATCAGTTCTTGGACCTATACTGTTCCTGATATATGTAAATGATCTCCCAGAGGGAATAGACTTGTTCCTCTCAATGTTTGCTGATGATGCAAAAATATGAGGAGGATTAAGACAGAGGAAGATAGTATGAGTCTACAAGATGATTAAAACAAACTGAAGGAATGGTCTAACAAATGGCTACTAAAGTTCAACTCGAGTAAATGAAAGATAATAATAATAATAATAATAATAATAATAATTTTTATTTAATAATAATAATAATAATAATAATAATAATAATTTTTATTTAGGCAAAGGTACATACATAAAGAGATTTTACAAAGTTTGTTGGCTTTATAGATAGAGCTAGTACATACAATGCCTAAAGCCACTATTACGCAAAGCGTTTCGGGCAGCAAACATGAAACAGGCAGCGTAATGAAACTAGGAGGTGGAAACATGAGGCCAGACACAGGATACGGAATAGGAGATGAAGTCCTTCTAGGAGATGAAGATATCTAGGAGTTGATATCACACCAAACTGTCTCCCGAAGCCCTACATAAAAGCAATAACATCGGCGGCGTATGCGAGGCTGGCTAACATCAGAACAGCCTTCAGGAACCTGTGTAAGGAATCTTTCAGAACCCTGAATACTACGTATGTAAGGCCAATCCTGGAGTATGCGGCCCCAGCATGGAGCCTGTACCTTGTCAAGCACAAGACGAGGCTGGAAAAAGTTTAGAGGTATGCCACTGGTTGATACCTGGTTGATGGGGTTCTGGGAGTTCTTCTACTCCCCAAGCCCGGCTCGAAGCCAGGCTCGACTTGTGAGAGTTTGGTCCACCAAGCTGTTGCTTGGAGCGGCCCGCAGTCCCACATACCCACCACAGCCCGGTTGGTCCGGAACGCCTTTTAGAAAACTATCTAGTTTTCTCTTGAAGATGTCCACGGTTGTTCCCGCAATATTTCTTATAGTCGCTGGGAGGACGTCGAACAGCCACGGACCTCTGATGTTTATACAGTGTTCTCTGATTGTGCCTATGGCACCCCTGCTCTTCACTGGTTCTATTCTGCATTTTCTTCCATATCGTTCACTCCAGTATGTTGTTATTTTACTGTGTAGATTAGGGACCTGGCCTTCCAGTATTTTCCATGTGTATATTATTTGGTATCTCTCTCGTCTCCTATCCAGTGAATACATTTGGAGGGCTTTGAGACGATCCCAATAATTTAAGTGCTTTATCTCGTCTATGCGTGCCGTGTATGTTCTCTGTATTCCCTCTATTTCAGCAATCTCCTGCTCTGAAGGGGGAAGTGAGTACTGAGCAGTACTAGAGACGGGACAGCACAAGTGACTTGAAGAGTACAACCATTGTGATGGGATCCCTGGATTTGAAAGTTCTCGTAATCCATCCTATAATTTTTCTGGCTGACGCAATATTTGCTTGGTTATGCTCCCTAAACGTTAGATCGTCGGACATCATTATTCCCAAATCCTTGACATACTGTTTACCTATTATTCCCATTGACCTCATTTTGTGTGCAATCACTCCATGATCACATTTGTCGAATGCCTTTGCAAAGTCTGTGTATACTACATCTGCATTTTGCTTTTCTTCTAGAGCTTCTGTGATTTTGTCATAGTGGTTGAGTAACTGTGACAGACAGGATCTTCCCGCTCTAAATCCATGTTGTCTTGGGTTGTGTAGCTCATTATTTTCCATAAAACTAGAAATTTGATTCCTAATCACTCTTTTAAAAACTTTTATATGTGATGTTAGTGCAACTGGCCTATAACTTTTTGCCAAGGCTTTACTTCCCCCCCCCCCTTGTGCAAAGGAGCTATATTTGCAGATTTAAGTGCTGCTGGTATCTCCCCTGTATCCAGGCTCTTTCTCCATATTACGCTGAGTGCTCGCGCTACTGGTACTTTACATTTCTTTATGAATATTGAATTCCATGAGTCAGGCCCAGGAGCTGAGTGCATGGGCATATTGTCAATTTCTCTTTCAAAGTCTTCCGAGTTCGTGTTAATATCCGTTATATTATCTGCAGCTTGAATGTCATTCATAAAGAAGCTGTCTGGGTCATCAACTTTCATGTTGTTTATTGGTGTGCTAAACATAGCCTCATACTGGCTTCTTAGAATTTCACTAATTTCTTTGTTGTCCTCTGTGTACGTACCTTCAGTTGTAATTAAAGGTCCAATACAGGTGGAGTTTTTTTATTTTGCATATGTGAAAAAATATTTTGGATTTTTCTTCATCTCTTGTATAGCTTTCTGTTCCAATTCCATTTCCTCAGCCTCGTATGATCGCTTCAACGTTTGTTCTAATTCTTCGATCTCCCTATTTAGGTTTATTTTCCTTGCTTGTGATAGTCGTGTCTGCCGAAGCATTTCCGTTATTTTTTTCCTTCTGTACAGTCGTCTGAGTTCTCTTTCTTGAGTGGTCCTCTTTCTGCCCCTCCTCACAGGCACGTGCTTCAAGCAGACCTTGTAAGCTTCAGCTGTCAGTTGAGCTATTCCCTGTGTGGGAGTTTTGTCGCTTAAGACCGTCTCCCATTGAATGGTTGCAAGGTCTACATCTATTTTTTCCCAGTCGATCCTCTTATTGTTGAAATTAAATTGATTGAATATTCCTTCTCGCTTGATGAGGTCTCTTAGACCTACTACCGTTTTTTTATACTAGTTCGCACTTCAATGAGCTTATGGTCTGAGTATGTAGTATCCGAGATTGTAATGTCTCTGATTAGTTCATGATTGTGAATAGCAAATCTAGTGTGTTTTCGTTCCTAGTTGGATCTGTGATCTGTTGATTGAGCGAGAATTTGTTACAGAATCCTCCCCCATCATCTTCACCTCCACCCCCCTGCCCCATCATCCCCCTCCCCCCCCCCTTCCGTCTCCTCACCACCTTGTGGGAAAATATGGTGCGCGACGGGAAATGCCTCCAGCCTCCAACTGTTCCTTGACGCGCACACCTGGTGGTGGAGGTACCGGGGTAGTGGAGGTACCAGGGTAGTGGAGGTACCGGGGTGGTGGAGGTACCGGGGTGGTGGAGGTACCGGGGTGGTGGAGGTACCGGGGTGGTGGAGGTACCGGGATGGTGGAGGTACCGGGGTGGTGGATGTACCGGGGTGGTGGAGGTACCGGGATGGTGGAGGTACCGGGGTGGAGGTACCGGGGTGGTGGAGGTACCGGGATGGTGGAGGTACCGGGGTGGTGGAGGTACCGGGGTGGTGGAGGTACCGGGATGGTGGAGGTACCGGGGTGGTGGATGTACCGGGGTGGTGGAGGTACCGGGATGGTGGAGGTACCGGGGTGGAGGTACCGGGGTGGTGAAGGTACCGGGGTAGTGGAGGTACCGGGGTGGAGGTACCGGGGTGGTGGAGGTACCGGGGTAGTGGAGGTACCGGGGTGGTGGAGGTACCGGGGTAGTGGAGGTACCGGGGTGGTGGAGGTACCGGGGTAGTGGAGGTACCGGGGTGGTGGAGGTACCGGGGTGGTGGAGGTACCGGGGTGGTGGAGGTACCGGGGTGGTGGAGGTACCGGGGTGGTGGAGGTACCGGGGTGGTGGAGGTACCGGGGTGGTGGAGGTACCGGGGTGGTGGAGGTACCGGGGTGGTGGAGGTACCGGGGTAGTGGAGGTACCGGGGTGGTGGAGGTACCGGGGTGGTGGAGGTACCGGGGTGGTGGAGGTACCGGGGTAGTGGAGGTACCGGGGTGGTGGAGGTACCGGGGTAGTGGAGGTACCGGGGTGGTGGAGGTACCGGGGTGGTGGAGGTACTGGAGTGGTGGAGGTACCGGGGTGGTGGAGGTACCGGGGTGGCGGAGGTACCGGGGTGGTGGAGGTACCGGGGTAGTGGAGGTACCGGGGTGGTGGAGGTACCGGGGTAGTGGAGGTACCGGGGTGGTGGAGGTCTGTACCACCGTCCTTGAACCACTGCTTTTCCTTATTCTTGTATCAGATTTAGACAAAATTCAAGTCACAGCTTCGTATCCTCATCTGCAGATCTTCCTACAGTCCCCGTGGCGCAGAGGTAAAACACTCGCCCTCGTACTTTGGCCTGGGTTCGTATCCTGAACTCCGGACTGCTGGAACAAAGGTACGGAACAGCGCCACGATTCAACAAGCAGTTACCCAAGTACTTAAAAACTCGTACAACATCTTTTCTCAGTCTCTGGCAGCTTTGTTTATATATATTAAACAGTTCATGGGCACTGAAGCACCAAGAGGCTGTTAGTAACAATAACAGTAACAATTGTGAACAGTGAGCCGTCAGAATATGGGGGACGCTGGAACTGAGGGGAACTACGGAACAGTAGGTCTTTGGAACAGTAGAACACCGGAAGAATGGGTGGTCGGAACAGTCCAATATTGTGGAACACCGGAACAGTGGGAGGGACGATCATTGGAATCATGAGTCATTGTAAGAACAAGGCATCGTAAGAGGACGTCGTCGTAAGAGGACGTCGTCGTAAGAGGACGTCGTCGTAAGAGGACGTCGTCGTAAGAGGACGTCGTCGTAAGAGGACGTCGTCGTAAGAGGACGTCGTCGTAAGAGGACGTCGTCGTAAGAGGACGTCGTCGTAAGAGGACGTCGTCGTAAGAGGACGTCGTCGTAAGAGGACGTCGTCGCAAGAGGACGTCGTCGTAAGAGGACGTCGTCGTAAGAGCAAGTCCGCCTCCCATACGGAAGGCAGGGAACAAAGTCAGCGTCCCCCCACACATCTAACATAATACACACCACCAGGAAAAGGATCATGCAGATACCAGAGGAAAATATGTGAAGCTGAAAACAATTTTTCCTGGACGCCCGATGATGACAAGCCTGTGTATGAGGCTCACACGGCTGGCAGCAGCGGCGGCCCTGGCCGGCAGCGCCGGAGGACAGATGCAACATAAACTCTTACGATAAAAGTTTCTGATGATAAGTAATCTGATGGTAAAAGCTACAGATGAAGGAAGCTGAGAGCGAGAGAGGCCGACCAAGTACCTGGTCCTGGACAACTAGTGTCCGGAGTGGCTAGTAAACTTGGATTAAGGCCATCCACCTTTTAAACTAGAATCACAACTTTTTACAGTGTAATATGCATGAGATAATTTTTTTTGTATGTGTGTGTGTGTGTATTTACCTATCAGTACTTATACATCAATGTGTATGGGTTTTTAGTTCTTTGCGTCCTTTTCTCCTCTCCCCCCTTCCCTGCCTACTAGCCGTGTATGTGTTGTATTTCAATTTAACTATTGTGACTTTTCTTGTGAAAACAGGTACACACAAGATCGAGATGGTTACCCAGGCTGTGAAGGGGGTTCAGAGACTACATAACAGGCACCATGGCGATGGGAGGACGAAGAATAGTAGAAGCAGTAATATATAATTACCATCCATTAAATGAAAAAATACCCCAGGCATGAGCATTACAGGAACAACATGGCAGTTACAACTATAATTGAAAAGGGCAGCCTCTATCCCCTGTAGACATCGACCCCGTCTGCTTATCATGGGAGACTTCAACCATGGCAGGGATAGACTGGGAGAATGAGTCACTACACCGGGGGTGCAGAAACATGGACACCTAAACTTTTGGAGGTGGCAACAAGAAACACTATAAGCCAGCATGTCAGGGGACCCACAAACTACTGACGGCCAAGACCGTCAGTAGTTTCAAAGCATTATATGACAAAGAGTGCTGGGAAGACGGGACACCACGAGCGTAGCTCTCATCCTGTAACTACACTTAGGTAATTACAATAACGAGAGGCAACGGCCAACCAGCTAGACTCGACCTGGTATTCACTTTGAACGATTCAGACTCAAGAGAAATCAACTTCTAAGCCCCTTGGGGATGAGTGATCAGTGTGTATTGATGTTTGAGTATCTGGTAGCAAGAGTTATAACTTACTCGAGGAAGAGACCAGAAAACAAAAGGCTGGCATACAGAAAGGGAAAGTATGAGGAAATAAGAAAATTCCTAATAGAAATGCCATGACTAACAGAACTCAGAGTAAAAGATGCCCAAGACATGATGGACTACATCATCCAGGAGGCAGCAGACAAGGAAACATACCAAGTACAAATGAGGAACCATGTTCTTCATGGTTTAATCCATGAGGAACATGGTTCCTCGTGGATTAAAATGAGGAACATTTTAATGTTCCTCAGTTTAATCAGGGAAGCAAGATGACAAAGCAACTAAGCACAACCACGTGGAGAACTTAGAGAAATAACAAGCACCAGAGAGCAGAGGAAGATACCAGAGGGCCAGGAATTAGTACCTCAGAGTGAGAAGAGAGGCAGAGAGACAGTACGAAAATGACTTGGCAAATAAAGCAGATCCCCATCCCAAACTGCTGCACAGCCACAGCAGAAAGAAATCAACAGCGAAGGACCGGGTGATGAAACTGAGGATAAGAGCAGACAGGTTCACTACAAATGACGCGGAGGTGCAGTTACAGCCTCGCTCCTGTGCCAGGTAAGTCCACTACGGGCTCACCATAACCCGTGTTGCTTGTTACAGCCCCGCTCCTGTGCCAGGTAAGTCCACTACGGGCTCACCATAGCCCGTGCTGCTTTGCAACTTTTTGTTCCGAGTAGCTGAATCTAAAACAACAACAACAACATGGAGGTGTTTGAGGAACTCGATAACAGATTCCAGGAAATCTTCACAATTGAGCAAGGAGAAAATCCTGCCCAGACACCACTGGAGGAGTCTTAAGGGAGCAGGGGCTAAATTCACGAAGCAGTTGAGCAGTTACTTTTAAAGTTATTAATGGAGTTTGTCAACACCGGACAACACCGGTGTTGACAAAGGCCCAGATCGGCCGAAACGTTCATCTTTCTTTCCCATTTGTCTGTGGATTTTCCGCATTATATTATATATATATAAAGTCACGATAACCTCTCAGGAAGATATTAGGCCAGCTCCATCGTCACCTATTCTACCACATCACGTCTGCACATTCAAGAATTTACAACAAGAACAACAACTACTTCTCAGACGTCTAGACAGTACCACCAGTATACCTCCTCCAGGGCCCATCAGCCCACCGTACCTGACGACGGCCCCAGGATCACACCACAGTCTGAAACAAGCACAATGGTAGTTTGAGTGAGCCGGTTCCCAGTTAGCAACGACACCAGCGCCACCTGGACGGCTGTTTCTCCTATATATAGAGGCTAACAAGCTCCAACAAATCCATGGGAGACATCTCCCGTCACGCAGAGTACAGTCGCACCTCCACAGATCTCCAGTATCAGCTCTTGATACTGGTAATGGCTCAAAAGGGCCACCACTTACGGGCTATTCATGCCCGTGCCACCTCTTGGGTGGCTTAATCTTTATCAATCAATCATCCAACAAGTCAGAATACTCCTACGTGCTCAACTGCCTGGATCTGTTAACATACGCCTGTGTATGGTAGTAGATTTATGCAGCCTAGCTCACAGTATGCGAAAAGTGACGTTATTTTTAAGAGGACGGGTTGCACAGTATTCACGCACCATTTTATTGTTTGCAATTTAACGTAACGTAACGTTTGTCTTTTGTATTTGTACATTTAGAGTAAAGCCAAGTTTTGATACTATTTTTACTTATGTAAAGTGGTTGGAGGTAATTTTCTTAAGAGAGAAAAAAATTAAATACTATGTTTTATCCTACAATTGCCTCAGTACGAAGATAAATAGTTGTCTAATTTTTGTTTTTTTTGTGACCAGCATTCCTTCTGCCCTATGGAGACTGCGCTACCATCCATTTTCACGTCACTAATATATATATAGTATATATATATATATATATATATATATATATATATATATATATATATATATATATATATATATTATATAATTATGTATATATTATATATATATATATATATATATATTATTATATATACATATAAACTCAAAGTAGGTATGGCAGGGAATTAAATAGGTCAGGAGTCATTGCAATAGACAACCGATGGCTAGAAAAGTGCGGTCCAAGAGCTTGAGCTCGATCTTACAGGCAGAAATAGGTGAGTGCATGCGCGCGCATACACACAGACACACACACACACACACACACACACACACACACACAGACACAGACACACACACACACACACACACACACACACACACACACACACACACACAGGGGGCGTGTGCGGTAAAGTAGGAAAACTTCAGCACTTGCCTCTTGCCCAGAGTGTTATCTGGCGGGGTCTAATTATATCATCCCCCCCCCCTCAACTACCCCTTCCCTACACCCTCCCCCTCATCTACCCCTTCCCTACACCCTCCCCCTCATCTACCCCTTCCCTACACCCCCCCTCATCTACCCCTTCCCCTCATCTACCCCTTCCCTACACCCTCCCCCTCATCTACCCCTTCCCTACACCCTCCCCCTCATCTACCCCTTCCCTACACCCTCCCCCTTATCTACCCCTTCATCTCATCTAGCCCCCCTTTCATCTACCCCTCCCCCGTCATCATTCCCAGTGCTATATAATCGTAATGGCTTGGCGCTTTCTGTATGACTCGTAAAGATTGATGCTGAGAGAGGTGGTGTAGGAAGAGCAGCAATGTGCCACTTTGACCAAAATATTGGCTATGGGAGCAAGATCACACAGGAAGACATGTTATAGTAAGTCTTACTGAGCAATACGAGTCTTACAATAGGAGAATATTACCGTGATAAACAGTATTCTTTGAAGGCGGTTCCACGAGAATTTGTCACGTGGAACAACCACAGGTGTGTGTATATATAACAATGGAACTAGAGGGATACAAGGTGGTCTGTGTTATGTAATGATCAGTTGGTTAGGCTGGGATAGATAGGTTAGGCTGGGATAGATAGGTTAGGCTGGGAGAGATAGGTTAGGTTGGGATAGATAGCTTAGGTTGGGATAGATAGGTTAGGCTGGGATAGATAGGTTTGGTTAGGAACATAGAACGAAGCATTTAAGAAGGTGAATGAAGGGGGGGATAGATAAGGAGAGAGAGTGTGGAGTAGAGGGAAGCTGTGGAGGCAGGTAGAGACAGGTGTGAGGAAACAGGTGTGTAAGGGGCTCTTGTGAGCGGTAGGGGGGAGGGGGGTTTATGCTACATACATAAACTGTATGTAGCACCAGTGTAATGGAAGAGGTGAGGGCCAAGAACTAGAGCTTAGTGAAAGTCTCCGTCCCACTGGTGGAAAGGAATTGACTGGTAATGAAACCTGAACGGTGTAAAAAAAAAAAAAGTTCGGGGATAGAGACGAGGCTCAAGAGCTAGAGTCTTGTGAAAGTCTCCGAAATGGCAGCAAATCTGTAATGTTGGACCAGAGTCTGTGCCTAGAGGCGGGGCCCAAGAATGCTGTCATTTCCATAGACTTCGTCCAAAATGCTGCTATTTTAAATTTCGTAAATATCGGACCAGCAGCTATGATACAAGAGAGTTATTTGACTAGAGGCGGGCCCAAGAACTAACGTCCGACTATGTAGAAACCTTCTATGCTTAATGTACTTCCCTAAAACTATATCTCTAAAAATTTTCCTCAGCGCTCTGCTCTTCTCAAGAGGTAAGTTACGGGCTCACCATAGCCCGTGCTACTTGGAACTTGTTCAGAGTAGCTGAATCTATAACAACAACTCATCTCAACACACCCGCAGCGACGGGACTCGAACCAGGACTCTGCGGAGGTTCACGCTCCTCTTAAGACCACCCCTAAAAAGAGGGACCATTTTAGGGGTGACCGCAGAACAAAAACTTTGCAAGAACAACAACAAAACCACAGGTGTTTGTTATGGTGTCGTAACCACTGTTAACTAACATCAAGGTTTACTCTTGAAAGATTCATACAACAGGATATTATCCTCAGCCACATACTGAAAAGTGGCACAGATCACAACACTCAAGAACCTATATAATGAGACATTGAAAACACTGCATACCACCTACGTGAGACTAGTACTAGCGTATGCAGCTGCCATCGTGGAGCCCCCACCTTATAGAAGTACCTAAGTGGAAAATTATAATATAAATTATTGTGTCGAGGGGACAGGAAGCCAGAGTGTATTCATACACGTTAGGCTTATAGGGAGAACACGCAATAAAGACGAGGACAAAAGTCAGGATTATCCACAAAACAAAAGGTAGCTAGGATAAAGGATACAAGAGAGTACTCAGTAGCACGACCAACGCCGGGAATGATGGAGTCCAGGAGCTGAAGCTCCATAAAGCAATCTCAGCTCAGTAGCTCAGGCAGCGTCTGGGATGCTCTCGGACGCAGGTTCGAATCCTCGTTACGGCTCTTGTGGATTTGTCCATAAAGCAAGTACAAACACATAACGAGAGCAAATTGTTGAGCTCCACCAGCAAGATATTTAAATAATTAACTTTCGTTTAAGCAGAAAGAGAACATTCTCCTTAATTGGTTGCTGGTGATTAGTGTAGCCTCCACCACCACTACTGCCTCAACCCCAAACCTCCCTGACACACCACAACCACACCTACACCACACCACAACCAATATTGTAAATTAATCGTCTAGAAGAGAAATTATTCATATATACTGTATTATATATATATATTATATATATATATATATATATATATATATATATATATATATATATATATATATATATATATATATATATATATATATATATATATATTATATAATGAAGACCAGTCAACAGCCTACAGAGAGCATGATGGGAGTGGCTGGGGGCCTCCAGCGCCCTGGAACACGTCTTACCCAAATCATTCCCCCAGGCTGACTTGCCACAAACCCCAACCACCGGCACCAAGAGTAACAAACCCCCAGCTATACAAACCTCCCAGCGACCTGCCACTCTGACTGAAAAACCACATAAATCACTCTCCCACGACACATACTCCAACCACTCCTAGATATTCATCACGGTGTACTGGCACGTCAAAGAAGACCAATGTAATCACATCCCAGACGTAGAAATCCGAAATAACACACCATAATCCATTTTCAACTAACCTACCCCAACTTAACCCAATCTTATACACGTTAACCCCATGTTACGTAATGTACTCTAACTCACCCTTTCATAATCTACCCTAACCTATCTGAATTGCGACTAACTCCCAAACATACTCACACTCTCAGTCTCTTGACTAAACAACACACTTACCATAAAACAGTAACACTTGGATACCACCATCAACACCACCCTTTGCACAGTTACAAACCCATTAAGATTTCAACTTAGATTCAACAGAGCAGAAGTTGTTAAACACATATGGCGAATTCTTACTGAAGCGACCATACGAGTCATAAATACTCATACTCCGCCTAAGTAAAACAGAAACAAGCAACACTTAGTGGGCCAGCCAGAGGCTTAGGGCCCTGAAAAAAACCCTTATCTTTGCTAAGTCCATTTCTACATATATATTTATTTTCTCACTATCCTCACACAAATAGTTGGATGTTGGATATCTTCCAATCTCTGCGAAATTCTGAACATTGAAGCCCCACCATAAGTGCCGCATCTATCAACATCTCTACGGGCTCACCATAGCCCGTGCTGCTTGGAACTTTGTTCCAGGTAGCGAATCTTTAACAACAACAATATCAACATCTCTCGTGCAATCATTGGGAGGAAAAACCGTCATGCAAACTGCACGTATCACGAACAAGCAACAGCAATGCTAGAGACAATTTCCGCAGGACAAAACTGCACAAACTAATCTTAATCCTCAGTGATAGCTCTCTAGATACACAGGGAGATATTGAACTATAATTCAGGACTTACCACTGATACATTTATTTAAATACGAGTGTAGAGTGACTGGCACGCGAGGCTACTTATCACAAACACCCGATTCATCTCAATTCTAGCAAACGCTACCAGTGAATCTATCCTCTTAGGCTATGCTGTGATAATTTACAGAGCCTTTGGGTTCTCAATTTTGGATAAGTTATTAAGTGTTTTGTAAATTGGCCAATTGCATGCTTTATAACCTTAATATGTTTTATATATTGTTAATCGTTATATTGCGGTGCAACACCCCAATATCCAAGAAGTTTTAACTTAATTTTTTCAATTTGACTTAATCTCTTCAATCCAATCTGAAGATATGTATAACATCATGTATAGATAATAATCTATAATTCGTCAAATAATCAATTGCTATCATAGTTATCATTAATTTATCATACGAGTTTAGCATATTTGCATATAGTATCTTACTTGTATAATTCAACTACTTGTTGTAATAATTACTAGTATTTCAATATTGACTGCAAGATCTCAGAGCTAGGCTAGACTGTGTACAGTGTTCAGATCTTTTGATTATAGAACAGAACCAGTAATTACAGTCATTGTACTTTTATCATTTAATCCATTGTATAAAATACAATGATGTGTTGAAATGTCTGCGGGTACATTGTCTGCAATCAATAATCTTGATCGCCCATAAGGTACACTGCCTGCTAACTAGTCATTTATCTTTATCAAAGGACAAGAGGAACTGGATTTACAATCCACCTATTGACTTGTAAAAGCTAAGAATATCAGTCTCTTACTTTTGCATGCTTATTTAGAGTAATTTTTGAGTTCAAGTCCATGTAATTTTGCGTCTAGCTGCTCGGGTGACCTGACCACCAACCAGGAGTCAGAGACCGGGCTCCGGGGACGTTGATCCACGGAACTAATGCAATGTAACCGGTATTCTTGATACCGCCCTGGAGCATACCTCGAGAGGGTTTTGGGCGTTCTTCTACTCCCCGAGTCCGGCCTGAGGCTTTGCTCGACTTGTGATAGCTTGGTCCAACAGGCTGTTGCTTGGAGCGGCCCAAAGGCCCACATATTCACTACAGGCTGGTTGGTCCGGTATCTCTTGCAATACCTTATCTAAGTGCCAGCAAGCCAGCAGGTGCCCATTTCCATCACTATCACCCAGCCACCCTCACTATTTATTTATGTATATATACATACAATAAGGTACATTGTATATATCACATATATAGTCCCAGAAGTTGGGTCATTTCCGCTAGCGTGGAGCACCATACCCTAGCGGTGGAGCCACAATTCACCCAACACGACCGAAGAGGAATATATACATGAAAGTCCCTTATCATGCATATATGGACTCCCGCACATGAATGAATACATATGAAGTGTATTACACATACACACACTTTCTTTCAAAGGTTCCTAGGATCAACGTCCCCAGGGGCCGGTCTCTGACCAGGGCTCTCCTGCGGTAAGTGGTCTAGTCCATCAGGCTGTTGGACTCGGCTGTGATTTGTACAGATTATATTATTAAAGCATAAATAATCATCATTGAGTTTCTTACTATTAATAGCCCAAAGTAGCCCAACTTGCGGTGAAACTAGCCCAAAACATCGCAAGTAGTGAAATTAAAAATTTGGGAGCGCGGGGCTCTTAAAAAGCCCAATTCGCTACTTGTAGCCCAATCTGGCAACCCTGTTCTGACTCTCTGCACCTATTTTCATTTTCAAATTACGAATTTTTATACCGAAAATATGCCAATTACTGAAAACGGCGATGGGTGTTTTTGCCCAAACCCCCCTGCAGTTTTCAAAATATCTGAAATGTTGGAAATTTGACTCCTGAGCGTGATTTTTGAGCTGAATTCTGACAGTTCAAACGTATTTACAGCTCCTATATATAGGCAAGGGCAACAATCCACTAAATGACCTCCACCGTAGATATAGTACTATGACGAACTGACAACGACCTCCCTCTTTCTTTGCCATTTTTCTTGATTGGTTTTACTTTCGTAAATTGTTGGTATAATAATTTAACATATTTAGAGTTTGGATAAAGCGGTTAAACACCATTGGATCTGACCAGCAAGTGGTTGGGTGACCGCGCTAGGAGGATCTTGATAAGAACAACAGACTTCCTGGCTCCGACTGCGGGAAGCCGCACGTCACCAACTGCTGTATATATATAAATAAACATTAAGATTTTATCAAGGAAAACTTGGGGAAGGCAAATCGGTAGCGTGGGACAGTTGGCAGACCTGATATCATCAGTCGGTAGAGGGAGACTGCGAGATAGTTGGCAGCCCTGACACCAGGAACTTGCAACAGTAGGCAGGCATGACACAATGAACTCGGAACAGTTGGCAGCCCTGGAACCATGAACTGGAACAGTTGGCAGCCCTGGAACCATGAACTGGAACAGTTGGCAGCCCTTGAACCATGAACTGGAACAGTTGGCAGCCCTAGAACCATGAACTGGAACAGTTGGCAGCCCTGGAACCATGAACTGGAACAGTTGGCAGTCCTGGAAAAATGAACTGGAACAGTTGGCAGCCCTGGCACCATCACATCGGTAGCGGGAGATTGCGGCGAAATTGGCAAGCCTGGCACTCGAAACAGGAAAATTTGTTCACGGACAGCGGCGGTGCGCCAGGATATTGGGGGGGGGGGGGCAGGGAGACAGGAAGGAGAGTTGGTAAAGAAAGATGGGTAAGGGCACAAGAGCAAGGGGGGGGGGGGAGAGAATAGGGAGGGGATATGCGGAATTATGTATTAGAGATAGACTCTCATACATCTTCCACTTGTACATGGTGCACCGCCCTGTGTGCTCTATCCTGTGTGCTCTATCCTGCGTGCTCCGTCCTGCGTGCTCCGTCCTGTGTGCTCTATCCTGCGTGCTCCGTCCTGTGTGCTCTATCCTGTGTGCTCTATCCTGTGTGCTCCGTCCTGTGTGCTCTACCACCTAACAAGTCTAGAACACATCGACACGAACAAGTTCTCAATACGTGTTGTCGTACAGATCAAGTAGTAATAATAATAATAATAATAAAGTGAGCCGATGAGGACTTGAGTTTTTATTGATCAAAGTCCGGACTTTTTTTTTAAGACTCGGATATCTGCGTTGTTGCCTAGGAGGAGGGGGGGGGAGTATCTGCGTTGTAGAGGAGAGGGTATCTATGTCGTAGTCGAGGAGAGGGTATCTATGTCGTAGTCGAGGAGAGGGTATCTATGTCGTAGTCGAGGGGGTTGGGGGGCTATCACTCATTCCTTTAAAATTGCGATGATAAGCACAACTTAAAGCAAATTAAAATTTACGTTTTCTATACATGAGCCACAAAAGGTTAGGTGGGTTGCTTGGGTTCGTTAGGTTTCTGGTAAGGAAAAGCGGTTGTATCTTAGCACAGGCATGTCAAACTGTCCCTCGAGGGTCATACGAGACACATTTATGTTATCATTTAATAACAGTCTAATAAAAACTTAAAGACATTTAATACAAGTTATTGCAGAATATTTTTCCTATTATATTATATACCAAATTACAGTATTTTTTGTACGGGAGGCAGGAGTGCTTGCAAAAGGCCGCATGCGGCTCGCATTAGCACTTGCAAACAGGTAGAAAAGACTGCTTGGCCACTGGCCCCAGGTGTTGCACATAAAGTTAACCGTCACTTGCTTCTGGCCTATCATCTCTAGTGGCCTCGGCGGGGTACAGCTGGAAGCCGACGGCTTGTCAAAGCCCCCTCCCCCTTCCCCCTATGTTCCTGAGGATTTTGACGAGCAGTAACATTTTGGCATTTGAGGCTTCGGCGGGTCCATGGTGTTTATAACAATAATAATTCATTGTGTCGGGGACAGGAAGCCAGGTTATACATACAGTACACGTATGTATAACATGTATGTATAACAATAAGCTTATATCGACATCCCTCATTCTCATTCCCCTTTCCCCTTAAGGGCCGAATTACTGACTATAACTCCTGCGGGTGCCTATTTACTGCTGGGTGGACAGGGGCATGAGGTGATAGGGAACGCGCCCAACCATTTCTGTCCCGCCCGAAGATAAGGTCTATATAACCTTTATGGACGAGGAAAAGCATTTCCTGCTTTGTGTCCTGCATTGTGGGTTGTTGAGCTTGAAGCTGTTGCCCCTTGTGTGTGCGTGTGTGTGTGTGTGTGTGTGTGTGTGTGTGTGTGTGTGTGTGATCTGACCTGTTAAAGACGTGCTCTGGATTAATATTCTCAACTTACTCAGTATTTTAAATATCTGAAGAACTGTCTCTGTCTGCTTGAGTGTTAGCCCTTCAGTGCGTATAGTGTGAGTGTATATATATATTATATATATATTATATATATATATATATATATATATATATATATATATATATATATATATATATATATATATATATATATGTCTGTAACAGGCACGTATCAGTGCTGCCCCAATCCACATTGCATATTTGTGTATATGCGGCGAGGCAGATGAATATGAATCATATGGCCTGCACTCTGTAAAATCAGGCAGTTGGCACTTAAAATAAGGCGAAGTCAATGACATCATTAGGAGGAACCTTGCCTCTACCCAATGTCCAGCAGAGATAAAGTCTCGCAATATACTGAACAGTAACTCTATTAGCCTTGCATCTATGTATTTATGTCTCTTGGTTAGATTAACATTTTAAAAGCACTACAATCACCTTCTGTGGTTGATTGTTCAATAAATCCCAGAACTATATGTTTAAAAGATCTCTCACCCTGTGTCCATGGAGGCCAGATGTATATATGCTGGTTACCATTGTTAATGTGTGACCACGTATGTGGTAGAAAAAAAAACTTTGCTGGCCCACCAGATGGAATTATTATGCCCATGGACAAATGGCAGCCAATTAGCGTGGGACTATACTTGCGTATCCACCCTGGCAGCTACATACATCAACCTCTCTGTCGGCCAGGCAGGAGCCGCGGCGCCACACACGGGAGACAAATCAACCAAGTACAAGGAAATAGATCACTGGTACATCTTCGTTCCAATAGGATCCGAGACCCTTGGTTCAAAGAGAGTGCAAGGTGTTAAGGAGCCTGGTTCCAGGCTTATCGAAACAACAAGAGACTCTAGATTCGGCAAGTTTTCTCTTTCAGCCCCTCAGTGTCGCGATCCAGAGGGGGAGTGCCCGCTGAGTCCTCGGTTCCTGCCCGGCGTCGGAGGAGTGTGAAGAAATCTACAGCCTCCTGGAAACAAACTTCCTTTAATTTCCTCTTGGTGTCCACATTTTGTAATCAGTTATGTAACTATGTAACCTTGTATGATAAAGTATACAACATAAATAATAAAAAGGGGCTGTAGGAGAAGAGAATACTCATTCGTATTTAGGGTCAACGGAAAGTTTTTCTCTGAATGCTCTTTATTCCCTTTTCCGATATTATATATATATATATATATATATATATATATATATATATATATATATATATATATATATATATATGTTTTACATTTTTCAAATATTTCAAAGTTCCAGCCGATCCCAGAGTCGCCAGGAGTTCACAGGCATTTCATACGACACAGTAGTCATTTACTGGTGATTACCCAAACGAGACCATGTTGGGCACGTACCCATCAGCAACCACGTTGAAAAAAATTATTGGGACTAGCCCCAAGCATCTGACCTCTAATCTTAAACAGACATTCAAATGTTCAGAATTATTAGTCTTAAGAGTATTGCCATTCATATATTACATCAACAAAAATGTAACAAAGAAGAAGCCCTGATCACAAGGAACAAAGAACAAGAAGCCCTGATCACAAGGAACAAAGAACAAGAAGCCCTGATCACAAGGAACAATAAATCACTGTCACAAGTAACACGGAATAAACCCTGGTCACTAGTAACAAGGAACAAGGAGCTCTGACCACAAGTAGGAAGGCAGAACAAGCCCTGGTCACAAGCCAGGAGTATTACCACGAGAAACACGACCACGGTTAAAAGATACGACACAGAATATCAAACAAGGTACATCCTGTTTCCTCCTCCGCCATCCCAAGGCTGCTGATGCTCGCCTCGCCTCTACAACACCCAGATCTACAGTCTCCGAGAATCAAATCTACGTCTACAGCAGCCAGATCTACGTCTATAATAGTCACCTCAACTATATGCTACAATAGGCAGAACTACGTCTACAATAGACACATCAACTCTACATTCTACAAAAGCCGCACGTACGCCTACAATTGCCCCATCAACGTCCACACTGTATAATAGCTACATCTACAATAGCCACAGCAGCACTATCAACAGCTAATGCAACAATAGAAAATGCAGATGCAACAGCACCAAAACAAGAGAAACCCCCAATTTACAACATTGGAAGACAGAAGAGTAAGGGGAGACATGATCACTACCTACAAAATCCTCAGGGGGAAGCCTATTCTTCCAACACCAGAGGAAGCTCACCTTGAGGGTTGTTCCGAGGATCAAAATCTCCACGGCCCAATCTCTTGATTAAACCTCCGGTTCGTGATCCGGTAACGAAGGTTATCAGACGGCGTTGTTGGCAGTGTGACGCATCACAGCTCAGTTGATCAGGTTGCCTTCAGGAGGTGTTTATATCATGTAATCTTTCACTCGCCGAAAGAGGTCGCCTTAGGTGCCCTTTATGTTATGAGGGTGTTGAACTCTTGGGGACCTTAGTGTTGATAGACTTGCCCCCTTAGGGTACCTATTGTTCCCTACCCATTATATATCTCCTTTTAAAACAGCAGCAACAACGGCTCCAACAGCAAAACCAGCTGCAGCACCCAACCCGGGAAGTCACAAATCGTTCCTGCACCCTGTATAGCCTCGACCCAAGAGTATATTTTGATACCAGTCAAAAAAATCCATAAAATCCTTCGCTGTAGTATTAGATCACTTGTAGTTTTCAATGTTCGTTTGTAGTTTTACAACCAAACACGAAATGTGTATTCAAGTCAAAATGCTTCAAGTCTACTTCTGGTGTAAGTAAGTCTCTAGTGTGTGGTGTAAGTAAGTCTAAAGTGTGTCCAATTGGCCCTTTCTCATACACAGTGGCTAATTGCTCGTTCATCCAGCCACAAACCTCCACTGTTAATGAATGACAACACTACACAAAACTTGATCTGTCAGGCAAAGCTCGTCCAGGCTGCGTCGTTTAGGTCGTGCGTCATTTATATACGCATTGTGTATTCAAAATTGGTACTGTTTCAAATTTAAATAATTATTATATACCTGTAACATAATTTCCAGTGTAGTTAAATCGAGGTTAAGTTACGGCTGCCAATTATTTGTATATGAAGTTCGCGGGTGAGACATTTTGCAACCCGTCTTCAGACCAAGTCCATTCCATCCAGCGGTCGACCCCACAGACGGATTCATAAATTTTTACGTGCTCTTCATTCAAAACAGGAATTTTCTCAAATATAAATTAATATTATAATATATTAGTATGTTGTGCATATATAGGCATTGGTTAGGTTAGGTGTTTAGGTTCTGTTGGCGATTATTTGTATTTGTAGTATGTGGAGGCAGCAGTTATAGTGTTGTGGTTCGAACAAAATTCGTCAGTGAAGCACTTGTTCCGGAAGTGTTCGAACGTCATCAGTTGTGAGTCGTGTGAAACCGTTTTTCATTCATAAACAGCTGGGGGTTTGGCGGCTGGATTAACGAGCTTGGATCTTTCTATGCGAGGACGGGCTGATTCAACCCGTCCTCCAAACAAAGATCCAAAAGTGATTCCATGCACCCGCCAAACCCCCTCTTTATGAATAAAAAACGGTTTACACACGACTCACAACTGATGACGTTCGAACACTTCCGGAACAAGTGCTTCACTGACGAATTTTGTTCGAACCACAACACTATAACTGCTGCCTCCACGTACTACAAATACAAATAATCGCCAACAGAACCTAAACACCTAACCTAACATAACCTACGCCTAACTATACAAAGAAATATTTATGTATAATACTAATTTATATATGAGAACAACCCAATTTTTAATACACAGTATGTTAAAATTGATGAATGCGTCTGGGGATGTATTCAGTGGTGCAGTGGAGGTGGCAGGTACAGGAGTGGTGGTGATGGCAGGTACAACAGTGGTGGTGGCAGGTACAACAGTGGTGGTGGCAGGTACAAAAGTGGTGGTGGCAGGTACAACAGTGGTGGTGGCAGGTACAACAGTGGTGGTGGCAGGTACAACAGTGGTGGTGGCAGGTACAGCAGTGGTGGTGGCAGGTACAGCAGTGGTGGTGGTGGCAGGTACAGCAGTGGTGGTGGTGGCAGGTACAGCAGTGGTGGTGGTGGTGGCAGGTGCAACAGAGGAGGAAAACGCGCCTAAGTGCACGTATACTTTACTGCTTGTCTAAACAGCCATTAAGTTTGAGATCAACGACTCCTGCGATCTGCTGGACCAGCCGGACTTCACAGTAAACCGAATATTCTCAGTTTAGGTTAAACATTAACTTGCTGCATGTTAAACCACCATTTTACACTCATATGACTGAGGCTCTAATTCCAGGCGTCAGTTTTGTGTTCGAATCTCTGACTCTTGAAACGAGTTATCTCCAGGCACTAGGCTGTGTTCGTCCACGGTGCCTTTAAACCTACGTTTAAACTGACGAAAGTTTTCTTTGGTGTTCAATTCAAAATCTACATTTCTTCAAGTACATAATACAATGATTGTACACAATAGTGTTAAGTTATACGTATCCTTAGCCATTCCCCAAGATGAAATGGTTATTTTTGTTTCTATATGCACTTTAATCATCGTCTGGGGTCGAGTGCACACACTCTTTAAGTAGCAGCTCTCTTACCCTAACCATGATGGACGGACGAACAAATATATATATATTGCTAAGAATTGTAATCTGTTATTAATACATTACTTCCATCACCCGCTGGTCGGATACTCTCTCGCTACACCGTGTGTGGATCCCTGCCTTTGGATGATAGAAGAAATTGTATGTATGGTAGATATCATTGCAGTTATATGTGTCTGTCTGTGGTAGAATGAAACACAAATTGTATCTATATTCCAGGAATTAGCTTAGTCATCCTTCTCTGTACACACAATAATTTTTTTCTATAGTACGGTGACCAGAACTGTGTGACGTACGTGTAACAGGACAGACAGCAACACATTGTAAAGGTTTTCTTTTTTAGCATTATCAAACAAGGCTCAGGGAGAAGACTCGGGGACATTGTTACTGGCGTCAGGTACTTGATAATGATAAATGGGTGGTATTTTGTCTTTGTTAGAGAAGAACTTGGTATTGTGTATCTTCCCTTCTTCCTCATTACCATCTTGGCATGTCTTTGAGCAGCCTGGGGGAGGCACTGTCCACAGAACTGCCACCAAATTTAGTAGACTTAAGAGAAAGTGAAATTCACACTAGTTAATCCAACTATCATCAAATTACTATGCAGGACGAACCACACATATATTACTAGACACTAACAATAAGTCTGCTAGATTTGTTAAAGTCTAGCAGACTTCTAGACGTTGCTGCTGCTAGGCTGCTGTTGTTGTTTTAGATTCAGCCACTCGGAACAAAAAGTTGCAAGTAGCACGGGCTATGGTGAGCCCGTAGTGGACTTATATTGTTGCTAGGCTACGGCTTGGCTACAAGTACCTCTGAGAGTTTGCACCGCCTGCTGAAGCAGATCAAACCCACATGTAAACTCTCTTAGCAGAACTATTCACATACTTTACATCACTGTAACAGATGCAAACTAATTTCAGAATGAACATACCTTTTTTTGCAAATGTTCATGAAAGGTGTAAGTATTGTTTCAAAATGATGTACTGCCAGATATCTTAGTCAGATATGAAAAGTTTGCTTACTGTAGGTAGAGCACGTACATGGTTGTAAACCTTCCACGGGATGGGTGTGGGGTCCTCACCCTCCCACGGGATGGGTGTGGGGTCCTCACCCTCCCACGGGATGGGTGTGGGGTCCTCACCCTCCCACGGGATGGGTGTGGGGTCCTCACCCTCCCACGGGATGGGTGTGGGGTCCTCACCCTCCCACGGGATGGGTGTGGGGTCCTCACCCTCCCACGGGATGGGTGTGGGGTCCTCACCCTCCCACGGGATGGGTGTGGGGTCCTCACCCTCCCACGGGATGGGTGTGGGGTCCTCACCCTCCCACGGGATGGGTGTGGGGTCCTCACCCTCCCACGGGATGGGTGTGGGGTCCTCACCCTCCCACGGGATGGGAGTGGGGTCCTCACCCTCCCACGGGATGGGTGTGGGGTCCTCACCCTCCCACGGGATGGGTGTGGGGTCCTCACCCTCCCACGGGATGGGTGTGGGGTCCTCACCCTCCCACGGGATGGGTGTGGGGTCCTCACCCTCCCACGGGATGGGTGTGGGGTCCTCACCCTCCCACGGGATGGGTGTGGGGTCCTCACCCTCCCACGGGATGGGTGTGGGGTCCTCACCCTCCCACGGGATGGGAGTGGGGTCCTCACCCTCCCACGGGATGGGTGTGGGGTCCTCACCCTCCCACGGGATGGGTGTGGGGTCCTCACCCTCCCACGGGATGGGAGTGGAATGCATGATTAGTAAATTGGAGTGCATGTAACTGGCTCACTATATGTATATGTTGTTCAGCTTAGGAACTGTTGTGGTCCAGTTCTTGAATCAATTGTGCTATAAAATACTATAAATATATCAATTAAACCATATAACTAGCTCAACAAGATTGTAACTTGCTCCTCTAAATAATTTTTGTTTTGGGGGTAATTTCTAAACCCATAATCTGCCACTTTTAAATTAAATATAATAAGAATCACAATTTCCCCGCCATATTTGAAGCTTTTGATAAAATAGAAGGATTGTGACAATCTTTTCCTTGCTTCTCGTGCCTCAAACCTCGTTCAAATGTTAAAAGCACACGGCATCAAGCTGGATTATTAACACAAAAATAGTTAGTGTAAATGGAGTTAAGTGAGGGTGTGAGAGACCATTGTGAGCGGGGTGCCGCGGGACTCTGTACTGGTACCTCTGCTCTTTACAATTATATATATATATATATATATATATATATATATATATATATATATATATATATATATATATATATATATATATATATATATAATTAGACGGGAGTGAACAGCAATCTTGTCATGTTTGAGACACTACTAAAATTGGGTGATAAATAAATTCAGATGAAGACTCGAAAATCGCTTCAAGACGATCTAGATAGACTTTTGAAAATGGACGAAATATTGGTAGATGTGGGTAAATTTTGACACATGTAAAGTTCTGAGCTTAGGAAATAAACAGAGTGCCGAGATATCAGCTGGACAATGATGAAACTGAGACCAACACGGAAAACAGACTTAGGAGTAATAATTAAAACCTTAAACCAAAACGTAAAAAAAAAAAAATCAATTGTACAGAATAAATCCAATGGGAAACTGGGATTTATTTTTAGAATTGTTAGCAACATTTAACGTTATTCTTCAGCTTTTATATAAATTGGATAAGTTTATCCAATTGTTTATATAAGAGATTTGTGGAACCAATTACCGCGTAACATAATAGAAGTAGGAACCCTTGATTGTTTCAAGCGTAGTTTAGACATACATAAAATTGAGATGAGGTGGATATAAATAGAAGTTGCCTCGTATAGGCCAACAGGCCTTCTGCAGTTACCGTCATTCTTATGCTCTCTATCTTCCTCTTACTGGTCCCCATTTACATTATTCCGCTGAGTTTTGGTCGCCATTCTATAAAATACCTACAAATTCACTTACACGCGTTCAGTGAAGAGTAACAAAATTATTCCCACGGATTAGAAATCTTCCTTACGAATAGATTAATAAACCTTAATTTACGCTCCTCTAGAGAGACAGAGTAAATGGTGACATGATTGACGTATATAATTAGATGAAAAGGTATAACAAATGGGATATAAATATACCCATTATTGTGTAAAACTGATATGATCAAACCACACATATCAGAAGATGAAGGAACGATAAAACTTATCAAGATAACAAGGCAAAGAGAGACTTAGAGTTCCCAAAGCCCAAATAAGAGACAAAATCGGACCAAAAGCCAATTATAACGATCTTTATATCTAAGTGAACAGCCTCGTTGTTGAGTGCTGCGTGTCGACGGTCACTGAACCCCGTGATGATGAGGATGATGAGCCGGGGACGCTGTTATTCATCATGCAAACACGTCACGAGGCGATGAATAAACTTAGTCCCGTCAAATAAATCTCCAGGTGGGGTGGGAGCGGCTCCGGCCACACGTAACGTGACGGCCGGCTGGTTCACGAGACATTACGGCCACACGTAACGTGACGGCCGGCTGGTTCACGAGACATTACGGCCACACGTAACGTGACGGCCGGCTGGTTCACGAGACATTACGGCCACACAATCTGACAGTTATGTCTGAATTACAGTAAAGTGTGAGACCTTAGTGAACGTGAGGCGTTGATGGTAACTTTCAGTAGGTGAGTCAGTCACTGTCCACACACTACCCATCAACAGGTGAGTCAGACACTGTCCACACACTACCCATCAGTAGGTGAGTCACTGTCCACACACTACCCATCAGTAGGTGAGTCACTGTCCACACACTACCCATCAGTAGGTGAGTCACTGTCCACACACTACCCATCAACAGGTGAGTCAGTCACTGTCCACACACTACCCATCAACAGGTGAGTCAGTCACTGTCCACACACTACCCATCAACAGGTGAGTCAGACACTGTCCACACACTACCCATCAACAGGTGAGTCAGACACTGTCCACACACTACCCATCAACAGGTGAGTCAGTCACTGTCCACACACTACCCATCAACAGGTGAGTCAGTCACTGTCCACACACTACCCATCAACAGGTGAGTCAGTCACTGTCCACACACTACCCATCAACAGGTGAGTCAGTCACTGTCCACACACTACCCATCAACAGGTGAGTCAGTCACTGTCCACACACTACCCATCAACAGGTGAGTCAGTCACTGTCCACACACTACCCATCAACAGGTGAGTCAGTCACTGTCCACACACTACCCATCAACAGGTGAGTCAGTCACTGTCCACACACTACCCATCAACAGGTGAGTCAGTCACTGTCCACACACTACCCATCAACAGGTGAGTCAGTCACTGTCCACACACTACCCATCAACAGGTGAGTCAGTCACTGTCCACACACTACCCATCAACAGGTGAGTCAGACACTGTCCTTGTAGCCTACAACTCCTAATGAGACATTAAATATTCACCGAGCACTTTTCCCAGGCCGAAAACCTGGCGCGCATCCCGCGTGTCACCGCCAAAGAATTTACCCGCTAAGAAAATCATTACCACCACCGCACATCCTCCTCACGTTTATCTAAATAGAAATTTAATTCATTGTGGCCAACAATGAGGCAGAGAAGGAGCTCATTTGACTAAAATATCACACACACACTCGTCGCAATTTTAAAGTCGTTGACACCGTTTAAATACAGAGAAAATACGCACAACACACTCAAGAACACATGGTCTCGGCCTCGAGCTATTAGGCAAGAAATGCTCTCGACTCGAGTCAAATCGGAGGGGACAGAACTCTGTCTGAGAGAGAGTGAGAGAAAAAGGGGGGGAGGGGGGGGGGAAGGAAGCGAAAGACTGAGAAGAGAAAAAAATTGATAGATTAAACCATTTTCTCTGCATTAAATATATTTTAACGATTTTCTTTGCGTTATAAATTATATTTTACGACACTGTAATGACGTTGAGTGATAGTTTAACGGCCGCAAACACTTTGAAACTGGATACCTCTTCCTGGCAGGCAGGAGGTGGTCATTGGTGGCCGCAGCTCTGACGTCACGACCCACGGTAGCCAATCACTGACTTCAGCAACACTGACCCTATGACGTACAAGGGTTAACACAGCAACAACCAGCGGTCAGGTGTTTCAGAACAAACACAACATACCAGCACTAAGAAGATGACCTAAGAAGATGAAGCAGCGGGATATGATCACAACATACAAGATACTGACGGGAATACACAAAGTGGACAAGGACAGACTATAAACTGAGACAAAGTAGAAGCTGGAAACGTAAATGAGTCGAAGAAATATAAGGAAATACTGCGACCCTGACCGGGAGGTCTGCAAGTGGAATGCACCAAATGAAGAAGTTGGGAAAGCCACCTCCATCCACGACTTTAAGGCCAGATGCGATAAATAATTCGAAAGTCAGAATAGTTAAATTATAACGCACAAGGTACAACCTCACTCTCCCGTAGTCAGTGATAGGTAAGTTTTGATAGGTAACAAGGGAGCCACCTGGTGGCCGGAGCCACCTGGTGGTTCAAGGGCATACTCAAATAGTTTTAAATTTTCATCCTTCACATGTACGAGAATTATACAATTAATTAACATAACCTAACGAGGCCAAACCAAACCTATGCTAACCTAACGAACCATACCCTAACCTAACCTTAGCCTAACCTAACCTAACCTAACCATACCCTAACCTAACCTAACCTTAGCCTAAATTAACCTAACCATGGAGAAGATAATAGCACTAATTACAAACTGGTTTTGAATTGTCTGCCTCAAGTGTACCTCCTCCCTGAGGCCAGGTGAATCTTAGAGGACCGAGCTTGGGGCTTTATTTCAGATGCATTTTCTATTTAATTAACAAGACAAGTGTAAGACAGACAAACACTGACTGCGAGACCTCAGTACCAGCCCCCGCCCTCGGGCCCCGGGGGAGACTTCCGCCTCCACATAAAAACATAATAACGGAGGAAAAGATGGTCATAGATATCAAAAATATTAGAGACTAAGTGTCACTTGTTCGTTCCCTGACGTTCACAATGTAATGATATAGTGAACGTACAGCACCGCCACACACACTCTTGCACCACCACACTCCACACACACTCTCCACACACACACACACACACACACACACACACACACACACACAGAGTGGATGACAAATGGAATGCATTAGGTAGTAATGTGGTGGAGGCTGACTCCATACACAGTTTCAAGTGTAGATATGATAGAGCCCAATAGGCTCAGGAACCTGTACACCTGTTGATTGACGGTTGAGAGGCGGGACCAAAGAGCCAGAGCTCAACCCCCGCAAACACAACTAGATGAGTACACACACACTCACACTCCCACACCCCCACACTCCACAACAGGGCACAAACTGGCCACAGGGGGAAACAAACCTTGCTAGAGAGCAGAACAGATGGGAACAGCGGGGCAGACCAACTTGACAATATAAGAGGAGTACTACAGAGGGAGATACCAGGGGCTGCCCACACCTGGTATTCCCCTCTTTAGCCTCTACACAAACGAATAGTGACTGGTTCACAATATCCTCCTCCCCCTCCCCCCCTAACAGAGTCGGTAATGCAGCCACACAAACTGCATTGTAATTGAACTTCTGTCAATCTTACCTGTAACCTACCAGGTGTCGAATACACATGATGTATTCGACACCTGCGCTGGCCCGAGGTCCTTTAAGAAGCTAATACACTGTTGCACGCTACCCACTACAAGACCCCGGGCCAACGCAGAAGCAGGACCGAATGACCCTGCAACAGGAACGGAAGCAGACAGAAGAACTTAAGCAGCCAACATATCACACTATGTTGATACACTTAATACCGTATCAATGTCCCCTATGTAATGTCATTCATCCCTATGTTAGCTATTCATCCATGTGCACATATATACACATTTGTGTGTCTCCTACTTTGACAGGGGTAAGATAGCTGCTATAGAAATTGGTGTGTTATTAAGCCCTTATAACCACTGAAAGTGATTATTAAGAGGCTTTTACAAGCTCAGGTTATAGTTACATTACAAACATTGTATAACTGATGCATTACATGGTCAGTCTTGGTTACAAGTCCAATATATCATCAAGTGTTCCAGTACTCATATAGTATTTACAGAGTTCAGCATACCTCAGCCCAGGAGGGCGAAAGTCAGTCAATATTGGACATTCTACAATATAATGTTCATTCTACTATTATAACCTATACAATAATCAATATAGTCCACACATTCTACAATAGAAGCAGGGTGGAGACCAAGGTAGCAAGATGAAAGGCCAGAGGAAACACAGGATGACATTATAGTCCCCGTGGAAGAAGTGAAATAATCCTGGGGGAACTAGATATGACAAAATCAACGAGGGCCACAACAAACCTCACCCCTGGCTGCTGATGGAGGCACCTAAAGTGCTCTAGTCCCCCGTTGTCGAACATTTTTGAATAAAACACTTGCGACAAAGTCTCCCAGATGTCTGGGAAAAGGGCAAACGTTAGACCCACTATTCAGGTGGCAGCGACGGCCAACCAGGAGACGTGATCGCGGTGTAAACAAACACTTCCATCACAAATGGAGGAAAAATGTGGAGCGGAATTGATCACGGAGACGAGACGGTGGAAGGCTTCCTTGCATTACAAGACCAAATGTATTATTCACTGTGAGTTAGTAAACACCAACATGACCCCACTGCATTGTTCATGGGGTTTTGATAGTGTGTTTGGTGAAGAGTGTAAAGAGGACTTACGAGAGAGAGAGAGAGAGAGAGGAGAGACAGAGACAGAGACAGAGACAGAGAGAGACAGACGAAGTTAAACACAAACCATTGCAACTGGAATGATGGTTGCAAGGTGTTTAGAATACGGGTGGCATCTCTGAAGACAGACCCCCATAGAGACGGGTAGAGGTTGGTAGACAGGTATTCACACAAGCAGACAGGCAAGCAGGCAGACAGAAAATCCAGCAGGGATGGCAGGCCGCAGTTCATCTTCATAACATCAGCGCGCGCGCATACCACTTCTCAAGCGATGGTGGTATAGTGGTGAGCATAGCTGCCTTCCAAGCAGTTGACCCGGGTTCGATTCCCGGCCATCGCAATCTTGTTTTGTTCCTGAACCCGTTTTCTATCTTAGCAACCCATCTCCTCCCACCCATAGGATGGATTTGGGGTCATTGCATGGGTCGATGTTATTTTAGGGACGCGAGGTCACACTGAGGGGCTTGGGGGTCATATACAAGGGCGCATTTCGACAGCTGTCTTCAGGCTAGGCTCGTTAAACCGGCCCCCCAACGTGCATTCATCTCTTAATTAATGGACTGCGTATCCAAAATTTATTTTTTCGCAAATATAAGGTAATACTATTTCATACAAGAATGTGCCAAGTAGTTAGGTCTAGCCTAGGTTCGATTAGGTAGTTTGGTTTTGTTGGCGATTATTTGTATTTATAATACAGTACCAACCCGTCCTCGACTCAAGTCCATTACATCCAGCGGTCGACCCCACAGACGCATTCATAAATTTTAACATGCTGTTCATTCAGAACAAGAATTTTCTCAAATATAAATTAATATTATAATATATTAGCATATTGTGTATATATAGGCATAGGTTAGGTTAGGTCAGGTGTTTAGGTTCGGTTGGCGATTATTTGCATTTGTAGTACGTGGGTGAAGCATTTATACCGATGTGGTTCGAACAAAACTCGTCAGTGAAGCACTTGTTCCGGAAGTGTTCGAACGAAATCGGTTGTGAGTCGTGTGTAAACCGTTTTTCATTCATAAACAGGGGGTTTGGCGGGTGCATGGAATCACTTTTGGATCTTTGTTTGGAGGACGGGCTGTACAGTACGTGGGTGAAGCATTTACAGCGTTGTGGTTCGAACAAAAGTCGTCAGCGATGTGGGAACCGACCTGTGAGATTTATATATTTAATTTATATGAATTTATATTTACGTTAATTTATATACTTCGATAGCAATTTGTATAATGATAAGTGGACTGTATTTCTGCAATAATCTCATAATCTCACAAATCGATCCTCTACACATTAGGGGGGTATTAATTTAAATTTATATATATGCAGCCAATCAAACTACAGTATTAGACTACATACATTGAAGAGGTTCCTTATCTTATAGTACAGCAGGTTAGTCCACCAGGTATAACTAGGGTGTAGACACCACATTTTCCCTCTTTGAGGTAGCTTCCATCACCCTGGTAACTGATGCACAAAGCATGCTTCCTCGTCTTGACCTGTCAAAAGGGCGCTAGCTGTAAAGCCAGAATCCTATATATGACAGGTATATCAGAGAAAATACTGTACATGGAACAATGAAGACCTGGCTTAATTACCTTTAGTTTGAGGCTACCACGTGCTCTAACCGGCTCACCCTATATAATGACATTAATGGCCATAAATGAAAGATACATGGGTTTCGGAAGAACACTTAACTTGATTTGTTCACAGCGTGTTGATAATGGTACACCTTTGGTTTCCATAACACTACGTCCAAGTAAAATTAACAGGAGCCGAATTTGCTCCCGTGAGCCTCTGGTCTCAGTATTAACAATGGCTGCCCCTCCTTCCTCACTGACGCCTGGCTTACATTGTCCAGATGACAGAAAGTGATAGAAGGGTCACATTTACTCTACTTTAATATTGATAATTAAGTTAATTTATATGAGATGTTTTTATGATGGTAAAGTCCAAAGACTAATGTATTTAAGAATAATTCCCACCATAATAGGTGGTGAATTATAAAAGTATGTGGTAATGATATCCCGTTTTCTATAGACGGTAATTCCACTACAAGTTACGTTTTCTATGGGTAACTTGTTTATACAACACAGCTATTATCTGTCTGTATGATATATTAAATGGTGTCGGATTTTCCGACAAGCGAAGCACTTGTTTGAAGAGTGTTCGGACGTCATCAGTTGTGAGTCGTGTGTAAATCGTTTTTCACTGATAAACAGGGGGTTTGGCCCGTGCATGGAATGGACTTCGGCCTTTGTTTATGAGGACGGGCTGGACCGCTCAGCCCGTCCTCCAAACAAAGACCCAAAAGTGATTCCATGCACCCGCCAAACCCCAGCTGTTTATCAATGAAAAACTGCTTACACACGACTCACAACTGCTGGCGTCCGAACACTTCCGGAACAAGTGCTTCTCTGACGAATTTTGTTTGAACCACAACGCTGTAAATGCTTCACCCACGTACTACAAATACAAATAATCGCCAACAGAACCTAAACACCTAACCTAAGCCTATATATGCACAATGTTATTATAATAATTTATATTTGAGAAAATTCCCGTTTTGAATGAACAGCTTGTTAAAATTTATGAATGCGTCTGAGGGGTCGACCGCTGGATGGAATGGAGTTGGTCTGAATACTGGTTAACTGAACCACACACTCGTGGTTATAAACAAGGGCCATTACCTCTTTAATCCACCTAGCAAACCCCCCCTGTTTATGAAAGCAAAACGGTTTGCAAACAACTCAAAACTGATGATCTAATATTTCTCTTAGAGTGCCTCGCCGGATGACTGTGCGAATAGCAGTGAGAGAGGGAGGGAGGGAGGGAGTAGAAGGCAGGCATCCCGATAAACAGGAAGGCAAGCAAGCAGGCAGGAGAGGTAAGCAAGTAAGGAAACACTAGGGAGGGAGGCAAGTAAGTAGGTAAAATTGAACCAGAGCTCAACCCCCTTTAAACACAACTAGGTGAGTACAACTAGGTGAGTACATAAGCAGACAGGCCACAGTTCACCACCACCACCACACACTCTCTCCTCACTCCCATCAAGCGATGGTGGTATAGTGGTGAGCATAGCTGCCTTCCAAGCAGTTGACCCGGGTTCGATTCCCGGCCATCGCAATTGTTTAGTTCTTGAATTCATTTTGTGCCTAACTTACCTTGCTACCAGGATCAGTCTGGGATCATTTATGGGGGTTGGGCAATTAAGTCATTAAACTACTTAACGGTCCAGGACGGACAGAAAGAAAAGGCTCCATCTTCTGATATGTGATTTACTTCAAGTACGTTTATCGAGACAAAGTCAAATTCAAATTTTTATTCAGGCAAAGTACATACATAGATGTCGAATTACAAACATAATGTTGGATTTATATATAGAGCTTAGTACATACAATACCTAAAGCCAGCAGTACGCACAGCGTTTCGGGCCAAAAAGAGGGGGATCTTAGGCGTTTCCTTAATTCATGTTGTTTACCTCAATAGTTTATAGTGTCTCGTCAGGGGTCAGATCATCTAGTAACGAGAGCTGTTGAGACTCGGTTGGTGAACACGCCCTGGAAGCTGACATTGAGTTCCTCACAAATCTCCTTATCATTTCCTGTAAACTCGCCCCCCCCTCCCCCTTTTTCGTAACCTTGTTATTGTCGTTTTCCTGCTTGCTTCGTTATGTAAGACTTTCGGTCGATTTTTTTGCTTTGGAAGCAATATTATTTTCCTAGTTTCTTTCCGACAATCTGAGAGAGAGAGAGAGAGAGAGAGAGAGAGAGAGAGAGAGAGAGAGAGAGAGAGAGAGAGAGAGAGAGAGAGAGAGAGAGAGAGAGAGAGAGAGTGAGTATGAGTGAGTGAGTGAGTGAGTGAGTTTACACCTGTTTGTTGCCCCCCCCCCCTCCCACTTTGACCCACTCTGCCCAAAATATTCTCAACACTGGGAACACTCTGCCGTTATGCCTCAATATTCCAAACGGATGTCTGGAGGGACACACGGAAACTTTCCACAACAAGTTGCGTTCTTTAGCACTCAAAATCAAATTGCGGGAGAATTAACTAGACACAGGAAATCATTTATCAACTTTATAAATAATTACTTTACAACAAATAAATTCTAGACTACTAATTCCTACCTAGAGGCAATGGGCTAATTGAGGTATTACTATTTACGTAATTCACCAGCCCTTTACCTTCTCCATGCAACTACTCTACAGCCACATTGATGATTTGATGATTCCCACACTTAACTAATAATTTATCTGACGCCTTCATGGGAGCCTATGCCCCCCCCCCTGGGGGTAGGAACTCCAATCATTTCAAGCCAAATATCGATGCCCTGGCCCTTGGCCAATGGGTGCCAGGTACTAACCTGGGGAAAACTCCGCCTCTCAGGTCTAGTCCAATCACTCGAAGCCCAGACCTGGTACCCCTGGCACCGTCAACCAATGAAATAAAAGCCCTCGCTCTTGGCCAATGAAAGGCTTGACAACTACCCGGAGGCGGGTTTCTCACAGAAACTGTGAGTAACTCTGCGGTTACAATCAGATTGTGTGATTTAACCTGTTTAATTATCAGGGGAAAGCGGTAAGCCAATACTTTATAGCACTCTGAAGGGGGTCGGGATTGAACGCCGACCTGCATGAAGAGAGACTGTCGCTCTACCGTCCAGTCCAAGTGTCTGGACTGCTTGAGAACAAGCCTAGACTATGGCCAGCCGCTCAAGTGGCAAACTTGAGATCAAAGTTTTATGGTGCCTGGCGTTTTATGGATTGTTCCGTCGGCCAGGGGGGAAGGGGGGGGGCAGAGAGGGGACGGGAAGGGAAGGGGAAGCGAGACCTGATACAGGAGGCCGTTACGTGTATTCACCTAGTTGTATTTGCTGGGGTTGAGTTCTGCTCTTTCGGTCCGCCTCTCAACTGTCAATCAATCAACTGTTACTAACTACTTTTTGTCCCCCCCCCCCCCCACACACCGCCAGGAAGCAGTCCGTAACAGCTGTCTAAGTCCAGGTACCTATTCTACTGCTAGGTAACAGGGGGCATCAGGATGAAGGACACTATGTCCATCTGTTTCCGCCGGCACCGGGATCGAATCTGGACCCTAGGATTACGAGTCCTAAGCGCTGTCCACTCAGCCATCCAGGCCCACTGGATGGCTGGGGGTGTGCGTGACCGTGCGCGAGTGTGCGTGAGTGTGCGTGAGAGAGAGTATCATGTTATAACCGCCTGCCTGCTTGAGGTCGTTGCCCTCTGTTGAGTTTCGTGTTAATGAACACGACACTTGTTTTTTGGCTTCATATTCTTTTTTTTATTTCGTACACGTGCGTGTTTCCCGCGTGTAAATGTTTATTTACCTTTCATTTCTTTGTCTTCACACTTACACCTACTAGTTTTCCTCCTCCTAACTTATCATTCAGAGGCTGTCACCACTCACCTCAGGGACCTCTTGACCAATCATTACAAACCTTAAACATTCTACACTGAATGTTCCCTTAACAGATAAACAGCTCCACACCTCAGAGTTCACTCACTAACTTGCTTTACCGGTGGTTATCAAAGCACATTAAGATATTAAGCCATCCGGCTTACCACACTAGTTTTTATTACTTCTTTATGCAGGGAGCCGGTCGGCCGAGCGGACAGCACGCTGGACTTGTGATCCTGTGGTCCTGGGTTCGATCCCAGGCGCCGGCGAGAAACAATGGGCAGAGTTTCTTTCACCCTATGCCCCTGTTACCTAGCAGTAAAATAGGTACCTGGGTGTTAGTCAGCTGTCACGGGCTGCTTCCTGGGGGTGGAGGCCTGGTCGAAGACCGGGCCGCGGGGACACTAAAAAAAAACGAAATCATCTCAAGATAACCTCAAGATAACCAAGATCCGTAACAACCAAAAACCCCACCTGGAAGACGAGCATTAGTTCAACGTGGTGACTTTTCTCTCGTGTTATCATATTTACATGTCAAACTGTGTATTAACTGTGGATTGAACTGGCATCGATAACTGCCTCATCTCCGTTCCACTTATGATTACTTCCGTGTGCTTCATCTGTTTCCTGTTATGTCCTCTCCTACTGTTGATTTAATTTGAAATTGTTTAATATGTACTTCGTCAAAACCCCCTCTTAGTATCTTGTACGTTCTTATCATGTCTTGCCTACTCCATCTTTCCTATTCTATCTTCTAGCTTTATTTTGCGCATGTTCAGTAGATTTTGCGCATGTTCAGTAGATTTTGCGCATGTTCAGTAGATTTTGCGCATGTTCAGTAGATTTTGCGCATGTTCAGAGTCAGCATCAACCACCCTTACACTCTTTCTAAAACCCTTGTAAAACATGAACCCTATTTTATACATATATATAAATAACAACAACATCAATACACAGAGAATAATCACACTAACGTGACTGTGCATCAATGAGAAAATCCGGAGGAGCCGTGGTGAGGGTTCGAACCTATTCGGCGAGTGTCCTCACACACGCGCCTCAGGAAACCTTCGAGTATTCACTAGAAGTCCAGGATGCAATCCTTATTACCATGTCGTGGTCTAGTCGCTAGAAGTGTGTGTGTGTGTGTGTGTGTGTGTGTGTGTGTGTGTGTGTGTGTGTGTGTGTGTGTGTGTGTGTGTGTGTGTGTGTGTGCGCGCGCGCGCGCGTGCGTGCGTGCGTGCGTGCGTGCGTGCGTGCGTGGGAACATCCACCGCATAGGTTCAAGCCCTCGTCACTGCTCCTACGGATTTTCTCAGTAATAATAATAATAATAATGACCTCTCGTAAGCTTTCAGCCTTAATACTAGATAATTATCTCCAAGAAACATCACTTTACAAAGTCTGACAAATATGTCTTAGAGCGCCGCCCTGCTTGACTAAGCATGACATTGGAGCCAAGAGGCGGTAGGTCGCAGCAACACCCTAATCACCATGTTTCCCAGGCCGTACACACGGTAATTAGTGCGTCAATGGCAGGAAAACTGTTCAAGGAAAAGCTGTTTCATAACAGTCGAAGGGTTATAAGCGTTCACTGTGGCTGCCAGGGGCCTGGCAGGACTTGAGCAGCGGGACCCACCACCAGGGAACGGTAGGGGGGACGGCAGGGGGGGAAGGCAGGGGGGGGGACGGCAGGGGGGGGGGACGGCAGGGGGGGGGGGACGGCAGGGGGGGGGACGGCAGGGGGGGGACGGCAGGGGGGGTGGACGGCAGGGGGGGTGGACGGCAGGGGGGGTGGACGGCAGGGGGGGTGGACGGCAGGGGGGGGACGGCAGGGGGTGGGACGGCAGGGGTGGGACGGCAGGGGGGGACGGCAGGGGGGGACGGCCAGGGGGGGACGGCAGGGGGGGGACGGCCAGGGGGGGACGGCAGGGGGGACGGCAGGGGGGGACGGCCAGGGGGGGACGGCAGGGGGGGACGGCAGGGAGGGACGGCAGGGGGGGGGGGACGGCCAGGGGGGGACGGCAGGGGGGGACGGCAGGGGGGGACGGCAGGGGGGACGGCAGGGGGGACGGCAAGGGGGACGGTAGGGGGGACGGCAGGGGGAGAAGGCAGGGGGGGGGACGGCACGGGGGGAAGGCAGGGGGACGGCAGGGGGGGACGGCAGGGGTGGGACGGCAGGGGGGGACGGCAGGGGGGGACGGCAGGGGGGACGGTAGGGGGGACGGCAGGGGTGGGACGGCAGGGGTGGGACGGCAGGGGTGGGACGGCAGGGGTGGGACGGCAGGGGGGGACGGCCAGGGGGGGGACGGCAGGGGGGGACGGCAGGGGGGGAAGGCAGGGGGGGACGGCAGGGGGGGACGGCAGGGGGGGACGGCAGGGGGGGACGGCAGGGGGGACGGTAGGGGGGACGGTAGGGGGGACGGCAGGGGTGGGACGGCCAGGGGGGGGGGCGGCAGGGAGGAACGGCAGGGGGGGAGACGAAGTACACTGTACAGGTGCACTGAGCATCCTTAAAATAGACTAATCTTGTAGTAAGAGGAAACAGGACCCAACAGACGGTGTTTTAGTCACCGTACGGCGCAAGCCGGAACATAAACAGTGAACGTAAACAGTTTTTACCGTAAACAGTATATCCCCGTGGAATATAAACGGTAAACGTAGTCAACTTGCAACAGTGGATGTCCTCACTGCCTTCGGCCTGAGGACCGAAGGTAGTACTGATCGCGAGGATCCTGCAGACTCAACACTGGTTATAACATATGTAACCTCTGAATACGGGAACAGCACCAGAGCCCAGGCATAACCCAGTATGGTGCGACGCATCGACGGGTCCAGTCGTCGCGTCGACGACGACGACGAAGCTATGGAATAGATGGGGCAGCCATGGTCCACCTTAGACAGCCATGGTCCACCTTTGACAGCCACGGTCCACCCTAGACAGCCACGGTCCACCTTTGACAGCACAAGACAACACTACAAACACTCACTGCCTAATACATTCCATCTGTTAACTACCCTGACACTGAAAAAGTTCTTGCTAATGTGTCTGTGGCTCATTTGGGAACTCAGTTTCCACTTGTGTCCCACTGTGTTGTTCGGCACAAGCACACACAGTGTGTGTGTGTGTGTGTGTGTGTGTGTGTGTTGAAAGACACAGTGTGAGTGTTTTCAGCTCCCCGGGAAATATAAGACAAGACTAATAATTTAGTTTGGAGGTGACATAAGGTGACCAAGTCAAGCCGGCGCCAACGTCGACCCTAAGCGCTCTGGGGACTACCATAACGCGACAAGATAAGGAGCGACATGTTTTCACAGTGAGTGTAATAGCACAAGTCTTGCATTCTTGTACAAGAGTTCTTACAAAGTTGTGCACGTAAACTTAGGTAGAGTCTTAGTTGTGGCGAATTTGCAGCAGCCGTGTTTGGTAGCAAGTTGGAGGTGTAACAGAGATCTCCAGCCCGTCCTCCTAAGGTAACCAAACGTCAAGAAACTGTCGTACTAAGGTGCCCTTATCATAACGTACCAGAGATAAACAGAAAACGGGACAGTATGTCAACTTCGCGAGCCGTTAATTTTTTATTACGACAATTTTTGGCCTTAGAATATACGTCAAAATGCGATGCTTTGTTAGGAGGACGGGACAGGAATTCAGCAGAGTGAACTCGTCCACACTCATAACAGACAGGAGAAGAGAGATCATGAAGAACGGAATAGCGCCAGAAACAATGGCCTGGGAAACACGTCCATACTGACGATATTGGTCAGAAAGAAGTACCAAGTCGCACTCTTAAGCGTACGACGAGAGGAAGCTCTCGAGAACAAATTCTGCCAGTGCCATGAAGGCCAAAAAATACAGCTGGGCTAAAATAGTACACTTATAGGTAGTGCCGTAGATCTTTTCCAGATAAACAGACCATACGAATGTTAACCACCAAACCCAGAGGGACGTCGGTCCTGCTGCCTGTGACAATTACAACAGCCAAATTGAGAATGGAACAGGCAACGATGAGGTTCAAAAAACTACATACGACTACATTTACCACAGGTTCAAAAAGTATCATGACAACTTGTGGATAATGAAACAAAAATTCTTTGGAGAAGTGTTTTGTGTATCATGTATTTTATATGGGAACAACTCCTTCAAGCCAGTTCTTGGAGGACAGTTGTCGCCTCCCAAATACGAATATAAATATGCAACAAATACTGTAAGGTGCACGAAGGGAGATGACTGAGAACCTCAGGGTACACCATCCGAGCCCCCCCACCGTGGAATTACAAAGGGACAAGGCAAACTGAAGCGAGATCAGTGTAGGGAGCTGAAGGCGAGTGTGTAAGCCAAAGAGGCCAGAATCACTGCGAAACTTTAAAATATGTAAGACAAGAGGTTAGAGGAGAATTGGAACTGACGACTGAGAAAGACCAACAACAGATCGACATTAACTACACCACGGAGAGAAAGGACAGGCACAACCGGTGAAACTAATTTACCGGCATTCTTACAGATCTTCCAGATACAGAGGGGAAGGGGCAGTGACAGTACCAGAGGAGATGTGGCACCTCCAACTCTCACGTTTGGCTGCAGGAATAACTCTGTGTGTCACAGCACGTGCCTTCCACCACGGCACGTACTTTAGGTCCCCCATGCACGGCCAGCGGCAGGATGTTATTGGGCACGGCCACAGCCAGCCGGAGAGGGGAGTAGAGTCAACCACGCCCATTCGAGGGCGGCTGACAAAGAGCCCGCACACCGCACCATGGCAGCACTCATGGCGGGCTGGCTCCACTATATGACGTCAGCCTACCATCACCTTCACTAAACAATCCAGTCTCTCAATTTGCCTATCTTAAGTTTCGCCTCTGGCAGATATCAATCCCAGGCACGGTGGCTCTGGTAGATATCTGTACATGTTTCCCATTCAAACTACAAAAAATATTCAGGCTTTGTTGACATCATTTTAATGGATTTCAGAAACCGCTGGTAAACATATGACCACAGCTAGGAAACCTCTTAGTCTAATCGAGGCCTCCGAGGTCAACTACTGCCTTTAACCAGGCTGCAACCCTCAACAATGGCCTAACTACCAGATACCTATTGACTGAACAGATGCATCATCTGAAAGAAAATCTTACCCAACCGTTGTGTCCTGGCTGGAGACTGATACCGGATCTCTTGGGTATGAGCCGAGGACGTAGACTACTCTGCTGCAGGACCCAAAAGTACTAATGCACTTGTAAGCATTTCAAAGTACTAAACTACTGCCGCATTAAGTAATAAAGTTGTACAGTAAGGTACCAGCAACGCGTTCCCGCGTGAGACACCTTGGTTACTCTCATAGCATTATTTAGTAAAACTTTCTTTCATTATCTTAGCGTAATATCTCATTTAAACACTGACTAATAAAAAAATTATATTTGTCCCTTTTTGTGTGTTTGTAGGGGGGGGGGGTTTGTTTACTACCTGACGGCTGGGGTTGGCTCTCGACCGGTTCGTTGGTTCCTTTACCAGTTTATGGTGACACTATTATTAGTGATTTACTGATTATTTTTATATTACTCTTATTACAATCAATTATTATTTATTATTATTATTTATTATTATTATTATTATTATTATTATTAAACTGAATATAAAGTGCAGCTCACACTTTCAGTGACTGCGTGGCCTGTGTGTAGCCGATGTGACTGGCCGACACGTGTATGTATATATGTATGTATGTATATATTATTTGACAACGATCACAAAGAGCATACCATTGCTAAGCGTCTACGCAACTCCCTCCATTAACTAATATATCGCCTATTTGACGTTATCGACACCAACGTTACAAATGCAATGTATTAAGAGAATTAACTACTGATAAATATCCACATTTTCTATGCATCGACCCACGAAAGGTTGGGTGGGGGTGGCTGTAGGACCAGCCAACCACACCACGAGGCTGTAGGACCAGGATAAGGGCACTTTAATACGACAATTTCTTGACGTTGGGAAACCTTAGGAGGACGGGCTGCAGGAACTGTACCGGGTACAGAGGAGCGCGGAGAGTAGTACATGAGGCGGACTGAAGCAGGTACAGGCAACGGCTGTACTGGGTGCAGGAGACGGCTTTTACGCAGAATAGAAATCACTGCACCGGAAAACATACTTTACCAGGTAGATGAGACAGACTGCGGCAGGTAGACTAGGCTGCCCGCACCAGGTAGATGAGAGATCACACCAGGTAGATTACCTGGTGAATTACCTTGCCCAAAACGCGATGCGTGTTAGCAGCGGCTTTGCAAGAATGTAAAAATACGGATCTTATGTAATCTCTACATACCCATTGTACCTTCTTGTAAATAAATAAAATATCATATTATTATTATTATTATTATTATTATTATTATATTATATTATTATTATTATTATATTATTATTTAGACATTACAAGGTAGACAGGCCGCGTATTCAACCGTAGCCTTGTGCTTTCAAAATATATAGCCTCCATTACCTAAATGTTACGATTTCATAGTCAACATTGTGCTCCCTCGCGCGCGCACACTTACCTAAAAACAAACGCTTCGATAACCACTCGCAGACGGAACAATTTGAAAGACGACTGAACTTAATGAAAGTAAAGTAAGGGAGGAGCTAAGCAGCCATGACAGAGCACAAAGCACGGAAGGTGATTGGTTGGGATGGCAGTGAAGGAACCAATCAGAATAGTTTTCCTCCTTCATGATTCTCGTTGACACACTAAAGTGCTGAGTCAGTGTTGTATGGTGATGTCATTATTTTGTATGGTGGTGTTCGGAATGTGTTCGTATGCTTGTATCTATCACTGTATGCTTGTTAAAGCATACATCTACCATCCATTGATAGATACATACATTGATAGATAGGGAGCCGGTCGGCCGAGCGGACAGGAACCTGGACTTGTGATCTTGTGGTCCCGGGTTCGATCTCGGACGCCGGCGAGAAACAATGGGCAGAGTTTCTTTCACCCTATGCCCCTGTTACCTAGCAGTAAAATAGGTACCTGGGTGTTAGTCAGCTGTCACGGGCTGCTTCCTGGGGGTGGAGGCCTGGTCGAGGACTGGGCCGCGGGGACACTAAAGCCCCGAAATCATCAAGATAACCTCAAGATACAAGCTTCCGAGCTTGTGTCTTTGACAAAGTTAATTGAAAGTAATTCGTGTGGCTGCCATACTCATGATCTATATACTGGAAAAACTTGTGGGTTATTTTCCGTTTAGTGACCCCGATACATATGTACGTATTTATGTAATTATTATAATAATAATTCATAATTACAATAATAATTCATTGTGTCGGGGACAGGAAGATAGGTTATATATACAGTACATGTTAGGCTTATATACCGAGGTTCCTCCTCCCCCAAGATGCAGCTCCACAACTAGCTGACTTAACTCCTGCGGGTACCTGTTTACTGCTAGGTGGACAGGGACATGAGGTGAAAGGAAACGCGCCCAACCATTTCTGTGCCGCCTGGGATTCGAACCCGGAAATCTCGATTGGGAGTCGGGAACGAATCCAACTGTACTACATTGACCTCTCTAAATAAATGTACTCCTGTAACTACACGTAGTTACACATTATTGGCTATAGTGTACATACCGAGGGGGGTAGAAATAGCCTAAGCTATTTAGGCTATTATTGCCTAAGCTATTCTATCCCTTTGAGATGTATTTCTTTCTTATCTCAATAAACATACTTGAAGCGTACATATCCAAGTCCCTGTTTGTGCCTACAATAGCCTAACAAGTTGAGTGATATGTTTAAAAGGTCGCTAACACAGTTCAAATCTATAAATAAACTGGTGTGTTGAGGAGAGTGGCCTCGCCTTCACCAAGGTCACCATCCCCGGTACCTCTACACTGGTGACACATTCATCACTGTATTCTACTGTTGTGTATATATTCATCATTCTATAGTTGCTGGCTCTACAACTGCTTAGGAATTACCATCATATCTGTTACAATATGGGCCAACACTACACCAGCTTTGTTAGTTATTAACTATTAATGTAATTACTTTGCATAATCTAGGCTATTATTAATGTTAGTTTGTTATAAAGAAACACTTCGCTAATGCCAACAGCTGTTTATCAAAAACAAACAAACATGTCTTGTATACAATTGTCTTGCCCGAGCAGAGACGCATCAGTTTAAGGATCTTGCATATTTACCGATGTTAGATCAACACAAGATAACGCAGCAACCCGTCCTCAGACGTAGTCCATTCCATCCAGCGGTCGACCCCAAAGACGCATTCATCAATTTTAATATGCTGTTCATTCAAAACATGAATTTTCTCCAATATAAAATAATAATAATAATATATATTAGCATATTTAAGCATTGGTTAGGTTAGGTGTTTAGGTTCTGTTGGCGATTATTTGTAATTGTAGTACGTGGGTGAAGGATTTACAGCGTTGTGGTTCGAACAAACGTCGTCAGCGAAGCACTTGTTCCGGAAGTGTTCGAACGTCATCAGTTGTGAGTCATGTGTAAACCATTTTTCTTTTATAAACAGGGGGGGGGTTGGCGGGTGCATGGAATGAACATTGGCCTTTGTTTATGAGGACGGGCTTAATTAGTGAGAAATAAAATGGGCAACACCAACCATATCAGTCGTGTGGTGTAGCAGAGAGCTTCTATCTGCACGTCCAAGTACTGTACACATCCTTTGTGAACCCCATTCTTGAGTATGCTGCCCCGGCATGGAATCCTTACGTAGAGAAACAAAACAAAATTAGAAAAGATCCTAAGGTATGCAACAAGGCTTGTTCCTCGGCTCAGTGGAATGAGCTGCGAAGACAGATTGAAGGGACGGTCTCACATTACACAGAATTACACTAGAGGAAATAAGGAATAGGCCAGACATGATAACGACCTTCAAGATACCAAGGGGACTCGACTAAGTAGGCATACAAGCAACGTTCAAAGGTAACATTAGATCAAGAGGACATTATTAGACGCTGGACATGGACAAGCAAGTCGCCGAGACGTCAGGATGAACGTCTTCACTTGACGAGACGTACGGGAGTACGTCGGACACCACCAGGAAGCTTTCCAGGAAAATTCCCCTCATCAGTTTTATATGTAAATATGATACACGCCATCAAACACACCCCTTCATTGTTACCGACAACCCTGGTGAGTACACCTAGGTGAGTACAACCTGGTGAGTACACCCAGGCGAGCACACCCAAGCGAGTACACCCAGGCGAGAAAACACACACACACACACACACACACACACACACACACACACACACACACACACGAACAAGGAAAATTGCAAATCCAAACAATTAGAATTACAGCAGCAGCAAGGACGGCAGCAACAGGGGCGGGGGCGTCGTAGAAAATGCGGGAACTATAAATATATCTGTATTGTAATAACTCGTGACAGGTAAGTGTACATGTTTTAGATTCGGCAACGCTGAACAAAAAGTTCCAAGTAGCACGGGTTATGGCGAGCCCGGAGTGGACTTACCTGGCACAGGAGCGGGGCTGTAACTGTCCTGTGTACATTAATTGATGAAGATTACGCCACCCAAAAGGTGGCATGGGCATGAATAACCCGTACCCGTGTACATGTTTATTGCTTTCTTATGATGTTAAGGTGATGAAGATGATGTGGAGGAGGAGGAGGAGGTTGGTGAGGTGATGTAGGAGGAGCTTCATCTGTACATAACTCCAGCAGCCGCATAAACTGGAATGTTTACTGAAATAGTCAAGGAAAAGTTGCTTCATAACTGCGAGGGGGGCCGAAGCAGCTGTCTGTCTGTGCCCCAGGAGTGTGTTCCATACACCTTCCTTCCCCCTTCACCTACTCTCTCAATCCCCACCAACTTTCCATACCCCCCTCCACCACCACTATGTTCCCACACGCTCATCCACTGATGAAGATTAAGCCACCACATAGCAACACACACATCCTCTTCCTAGGTAAATTATAATCCTCCCACGTACACCCTACTCCGCCACACCTTACTGCCATGCACACTTGACTATAGTTACTCCTACAGGACCTACACACACAACCCCCCCCCCCACACACACACCCTCCTCACCCAACTCCCACACACCTCTCCCACCCCTGACCCAACGCCAACAAGCAATATTCTGTCCAAATGATTTACACATTTTCCTCCTAGTTTGGACTTTCACAAACGTCCTCTCAAGTTTCTTGTTTATGGTTCTCAACCTCTTATTTATATTTAGATATTTATATTATATATATTATATATATATATTATATATATATTATATATATATATTATATATATATAATATATATATATTACATATTATATATATATATATTATATATATACACACACATACATACATGAGGAGAGAGAAAAAGGAGAAGAGAAAAAAAAGAGAAAGAGTGCTCACCTAGTTGTGCTTGCGGAGGTTGAGCTTTGGCTCTTTGGTCCCGCCTCTCGACCGTCAATCTACTGGTGTACAGATTCCCAAGCTTCTCAAGCTCCATCATATCTAAATTTGAAACTGTGTACGGAGTCAGCCTCCACCACATCACTTTCTAGTGCATTCAATTTACTAACTACTCTAACACTGAAAAAGTTCTTTCTAATGTCTCTGTGGCTCATTTGGGTACTCAGCTTTTACCTGTGTCCCCTTTTGCATGTACCACCTGTGTTAAATAATCCAGCCTTGTCTATCCTGTCAATTCCCGTGAGAATTTTGTATGTAGTGATTGTGTCTCCACAGGCACTTCAGTCTTCCAGCAACGGGAGGTGCAGTTACTTCAGCCTTTCTTCTTAACTAATACCTCTTAGTTCTGGGATTAGCCTAGTGGCATACCTTTGAACTTTTTCCAGCTTCGTCTTGTGCTTGACAAGGTACAGGCTGCATGCTGGGGCCGCATACTCCAGGATTGACCTTACATACGTGGTATACAAAGTTATGAAAGATTCCTTACACAGGTTTCTGAGGGCAATTCTGATGTTGGCCAGCTTCGCATACGCTGCCGATGTTATCTTTTTGATGAGGGCTTCAGGAGACAGGTTTGGCATGATATCAACTCCTAGATCTTTCTCTGTCCATTTCTTGAAGGACCTCATCTCCCATTCAGTATCTAGTGTCTGGTCTCCTATTTCCTCCCCCTATTTTCATTACCTTACTATTACTTGGGTTGAACTTTAGTAGCCATTTGTTGGACCATTCCTTCAGTTTGTTTAGGTCATCTTGTAGCCTCATACTATCTTCCTCTGTCTTAATCCTCCTCATAATTTTTGCATCATCTGCAAACATTGAGAGGAACAAGTCTATTCCCTCTGGGAGACCATTTACATATATCAGGAACAGTATCGGTTCAAGAACTGACCCCTGAGGGACTCCACTGGTGACGCCTCGCCACTCGGAGACCTCAGTGACTGTCCTCTGCTGTGTACCTTGTGTATCCAGTGGAGTACCTTCCCTTTCACAGCTGCCTGCATCTCCATGTTGTGCACTAGTCTCTTATGTGGTACTAAGTCAAAGGCTTTCTGGCAATCAAAAAATATGCAGTCTGTCCACCCCTCCCTTTCTTGCCCGATTTTTTTTTGCCTGGTCATAGAATTCAATTAATCCTGTGAAGCATGATCTGCCATCCCTGAACCCATGCTGATGTTGTGATACAAAGTTCTTCCACTCCAGATGCTCCACTAGCTTTTTTCTCGCAATCTTTTCCATCACCTTGCATGGTATGCAAGTTAGTGACACTGGCCTGTAGTTCAGTGCCTCCTGTCTATCACCCTTCTTGAATATCAAGACTACATTAGCTGTCTTCCAAAATTTTTGGCAGTTCACCTGTTACCAGTGATTTGTTATACACCATGGCCAATGGCTGTCACAGAGCTTCTGTTCCTTCCTTCCTTCCTTCCTTCCTTCAGTATCCAAGGTGATTCCATCCAGGCCTATAGCCTTTGTCACTTCCAACTCTAGGAGATGCTTCACCTCCCCACTGGTAATCACAAACTCAGCTAGTGGTGTTTGGTTAGATATTCCCTCTCCTATCTCTGAGTGAGTGAGTGTGACTTCACCTAGTTTTATTCACCAAATTGTGCTTGTGGGGGTTGAGCTCTGCTCTTTAGGCCCACCTCTCAACTGTCAATCAACAATCCATTTTTTTCCTCACATACACACACACACACAGAAAACAGCCTATAACATCTATAACCCCCAGGTACCTATTTACTTCTAGGTAACAGGGACATCAGGGTGAAAGAAACTTTGTTGTCAGTTTTTGACAGGGTGAAAGAAACTTTGTTCACCGAGATTTGCTAATTTCAGTCAGAAAGAACTGACAGATTAGAGGCCAGACAGGAGGGGGAAAGAAGAGGGGATAGGGGGAAGGGTAGAGGTGAAGGATGGGAAGTGGTAAAATGGGCGAGACAGGAAGGGAAGAGTGGGGGAATGTGTGGAAAGCGGTAAGAAGAGGGGCAGAATGGGGGTGTGTGTAGGGATATACAGACTATCCAGGGAACTGCCAGGTGCCCCTCCTAGTAAGAGATATTGCGACTCATTATCAAGACCTGAAATGATGCTAGCGCTAATCATATAAATTATTTGATGTCGACCGAAATGTTGTTCGTACCCAAGACCTATTCATTAGAACACATGACCCAGTAAGGTCACTAACTTTACAATACTTGTCTGAGAGACGCCATCATCAGTGATACCTTTACATTGCCGTGGTGTGTGTGTGTGTGTGTCGCTGCTCTGGCAACTACTGTTTCAGACAACTCCTGCTAGTAATCTGCCCAAGGTGACAATGCCGGCAGAGGTAATCTAAAAATAGTGCAATTGTACAAAGAGGATGTAGAAAAGAGAGAGGAAATAGCAAAAGAGGGAGAGATGAAGCGGTATGGTTTAACTAGAGGGTGGCAGGGTAGGCATAGAGGAGTGGGTGTTACACCAATAGCAAAGGCAGCCTTAAATGGTGTCGAGTGTTGGGAAGGTACATTAAGTATGGAAATACAGTATCACTGGCATTATGGATTTGAAACAACGTAAAAAAAATATATACTTTTATTAAATACTGATAAAGAACATGTTAGCATTATATTAAATGTTGCAATTTTAGCATGTCATGAGCATTGAGAGACTGACAAGCCGACTGATTAACAGGTAACAAGAACTTATCATGAAGTCATAGACAGTGATGGTGACTAACAAGTAACTGCTGATTTGATCAATGACAGCCATACAAGCATGACGACACCCAACAAAATTTATACAAAGTCAAAACAAATAATCCACATTTAGACAGTCACACAGGTGTCCAAGGAAAGAAACAGTCATAAACCATCCATAGTCTGATTTATAGATAAATATCCAGTCACATATATACCCATAGATAACAAGACAGTCACATGTACAGGTATTTACACTATATACCAGGACTACACAGAGGACCATACCTACCCAAATTGCATTACCACTTACCAATCACCATATTTAAATGCAGTCATTGTCGCATGAACATTTCCATCTAAATAATTTCCAATATGGCCATCATATAAACATTCCTGTATAACCAGATAATGATTTAAAGGACAAACAACATAGTCAGTAAATTAACACCAAAATCAGTCATTAAAACTGCCATGTTGCAACAGCCACGGAATCCTTGCAACACAAATCTGTCATAATCAAGTTATACTGAACCTTAAAATTCTATAGTCCATACCACTTCCTTGGCTGCTAACACGCCACCTATTGCTCTATCATCAGAGGTACTCAACAGTCAAATGAGAAAACCCAGCTCGTTCATGAGGGTCTGGTCATTAGACTGCCTGCCCAGATCTTGTGTGAATTTAGTGACAGGTGGAAATTTCCTGCCTTACCACAATAAACTCTGATCTTGTCAAGATTTGAACCTGCGATCACCCAACTGGCTAACACCACTCCACCAATGGGTGGACTGGTATTAACCTAATCCTAATCCACCCTCACAGGTTAAAATCCTGGCAAGATCCAAAAATTGATTGTGATTTACAGCTTAGGAACCATTCAAGCTTTGTTTCATTTCATGTCAGACTACATGTCAGACAGCAGATGGCAATCAAGATAAAAGTACAGGAATTAAGATAATTTCTGAGGAGCCGCAAGACCACAAGAGACCCCCAACTGGTCCGATAAAAAGCCATCTCCAATCAGTGATGACATGTCCGGTACCACATGACATGGAGTATACATACTTCATGCTCCGGTACCCCAAGGCTTAGTGAGGTGCTACCTCATATCTCATACTAGTTATATCTCTTTTTAAACGGTTGTCTGTTACATTAACCTGGCATCTTAAGAGCAGCATGATGGCGCCCATGTCCTTGCGGGTAGTGCCCCCACTGATGGTGCCTGTGTCCTTGGGGTCTTAACGCGCATCACAAGAAAACACAAAGCCAGTATGGCCACCTAGCACTAGTAAAAAAGGCCCCAAGCCTCCACTTGTACCATGATGGACTCCAATGCAGGTTATTTTTTAACATAATTGTATGCAATATCATGGTAGTCAAAGTGGTACGACAAATACAATGAGTTTCCTACAACACTAAATCCGTAACGAAGCTCACCTCACCATGAATGGCTGCAACATAACATGTAACAGGAGGCCCAACAGGGTTTAGACGGCATTTGCACACTGTACTGTGGAAGGTACAGTATGCAAACACCTCTAGGCAAAATCTGTGGAATGTATCGAGTGATAATCTTTGCTGTCGTGACAAAATAATACTGATTGATGCATGATACAAGGGCCAAGATACCTGGGGCCAGATTCACGAGGCAGTTACGCAAGTGCTGTACTTGCGTAACTGCTTCGTGAATTTGGCCCTAGGTCTCCGATTGGTGCAGGATCAAAGGGTCCTGATACCAGACCTCTGATTGGTCCTAGATCCCAAAGACATAATACCTATAATGTGGATAACCTTGAAAATCACATGCTTCACCCAACTTGGTGGAAGAAAGGGAGATTCCTGATTCACAGATGTAAAAACATTCTAAAATTTTGTCAATTAATTTGTAGCAAGTAAATTATGTAAGTAATATACTTGCTCCATATTCTCATTGGCTTATGTGCAGATAAAAAGACAAGTCTGTTAATTCTACATAACCTATCTCTAAGTTATCACATTCCTAGAAGGGAAGACTACTAGGGGGAGAGGAAAGATATGAGTGGTAATCGGTTATAAGGGGGGAGGGAAGATGTTAGTGGTGGTCATTTACTAAGGGGGAAGGGGATTATTAGGTGTTCAGTTACTAGGAGGAAGGAGAGGATACGAGTAGCGGTCAAATATTAGGGGGGAAGGAGAGGATATGAGCAGTGGTCAAATAATAAGGGGGGGGGGAAAGAGGATAGATGTGAGTGGTGGCCATTTACCAAGTGTAGGGGGGAGAAGAGAATATGAGTGGTGGTTAATTACTAGTAAGGGAGAAGGGGTGGCGATATGATTGGTGGCCAGTTACTAGGGGATGGAGTGGGGGGTTACACGAGTGGTGGTGGTGGTGGTGGTGGTGGTACCAAGGGGAAGGGAGGGGTGGGGGGATTATGTGAGGGTTGGTCACTTGTCAGAGGAATGGATGCGGGTAGGGAGGCAACATGAGTGTTACGAAGAGAGCACGTATGTTGCTTCATAACAACTGAATCTTGTGAACAGAATATAAACCAGTTTACGAGTTATTATATTATAATTATTATTATTATAATATAATATATAATGCAATATTAATAAATAATTATGCTCAGGACATAATGACGGTGTAATCTCTGCTCAAAAAGCACCTCTCTTTTATATTAATAAAATGGGCAAATCTATCTATCTACTGAAAAATCAACATTTAAGATATAGAGATAAAATATATCTTCGCTTCGTGTATCTCGGTATTGAATAGTAATTGGCTTTGTTCTCAAAACAATCAGCGATCCTAGGTTCGATTAATGGTGGGACATAAATGGTTTGGCAAATTTCATTTCACCAAATACCTCTGTTCACCTATCAGTAATTAGGTATATGGGAGATAGGCAACTGTTGTGAAGTTGCATCCTGGGAAGGGTCAGCAGTTGGACCTTTTTTTGGAGGACCTTGACGCAAACCTAAATTAAATATATACACAGTCTTCCAGTTGCCGATAAAATTAACTAATGGTAGAATATCGTCATCCTACCCTAACAATCTTAGGGTGTAAAGTTTTGTATCTTGTTAAAAAGGGAACTTTGTTTTAATTAAACTAAGTTTAATTAATTGTTTCAGTCTAACCAAGTGTCAACAGATTATAAATACAGTATCCAACAATTATGAGGGAGATATATCTTCATCTTTCACTCAGTCTGTGGTAGTAAATCCAAACTCATAAATAAAATGATTCATAATGCCCATAGGATAATGAACTCATGGAATTGCCAACTCGTCAAGGCTATAAATGCTAAGACAAAACTTCAGTTTAAAATTCAACTGGAGCAATGAGAGGGACCTTTAACAAGCCAGTACGAGTTTCCTTGCCCATCAAAACTGCTAGAGATAGTGGCCCTCGAGTAAATTCAGGTGCATTAAATCCTCACACTCAAGAGGGTAACTCGTCCATGCTAACTCGGGTTATAAAAAAGTACAGTACCAAGGTGAGAAGTCTTACCCGGAACTGTGAATGTCACGCTCCATGCTTTTCCTCCCCCTCCCTCATTACTCTGTGCACATGCATCAATGATTTAGCAGTGTTGTGGTGTCGAGCAGAACGCCATTCTCTCACTTCGCCAAGGTAAGGCAAAGTGGTATGACTCCTGTCATAAATATTGAAGATGACGAAGAAGATGAAGATGATGATATAGAACCACTAGTGTTAACAGCAGTGGCTGTATTACTCGCAGCTCACGTCCCCTCCCCACCCAAGTTCCAAGCTCTTTCAAAGAGGTACTGTATGGTCAAATTGTACACGAGATGGTTTGATGAAGCTTTTTTTTTTCCGATACAGTAGTCAAAACCATATATATCATTCAGTTAAGATGCACTGGTATTAGCTTAGGTTAGGCTGGGGTTAACCAGTCCAATGGATTGCTCAAGTCAGTTTTCAAATCCAATGGCAAATCATCTTATGTTACTTACCATAATAAGTAACACTACTTATGAAGTTAAAATACGTTGATAATGATTTAATTTGTGGGGTTATTGCCGATTCACACGGAGTACTGTATTATAAAAATATTATTATGTATTTGCGAATTATTTATAGCACCTTTTTGTTCTTCCAAGCCCAAGATGACTAGTTAAAGCTGTAAATAATGTGTATAAATTTCTCGTGTGATGACCTCATGATACTAGAGTAGCTTAATCAAGTTTCCTCTAGTCAAGACATTTGAGAAATTGAGCATTTTATAACCAGAATAAATCAATAAAAATAAGTGTTCCTCTTGCTGGAAGACAGTCAATACCTAGAGACAGTCTGTTACTGATTGTGTAAGGTGAGTGGTGACTCAACATTTCATAGTAGCAGACAGGACGAGTGTGGTAGATGAGGAAGAGTGTGGTAACTCAATGAATCACCACACCTGCCGCTAAAATCTAAGGTGCCACTGACACCTGCGTCATTAAGCTCTCGACTCATTCCCACCTGCCAACCACCACCTTTCCCTCTTCTGCCACACCTTCACACACCTGCCACATCATCTCACCAGCTGTCCATCACAGAGTACAACAAATGACCTTAAACCAGCATAATGAACTAAATATTAATGACTTTAAAAAAATTTGAGCAGTACAAATCACATTTCCTCTTGCATCTTATACATGTTATAGTGCTCACTAGAAAGACAACATTATTTCTGAATTCAGCGCCATTAAGTGCACCTTGGAACTACTCTAAATAAATTACAAATGCAATAGCTGAAAGAGCTGCAAAAATCTGGAATATGTATTGGGTGCATAGGTGCCAGAAGGCTGCTTTCCCCCAGCTCCCGCAGCAGCCGGGTCGTCCCCCCAGCTCCCGCAGCAGCCGGGTCGTCCCCCCAGCTCCCGCAGCAGCCGGGTCGTCCCCCCAGCTCCCGCAGCAGCCGGGTCGTCCCCCCAGCTCCCGCAGCAGCCGGGTCGTCCCCCCAGCTCCCGCAGCAGCCGGGTCGTCCCCCCAGCTCCCGCAGCAGCCGGGTCGTCCCCCCAGCTCCCGCAGCAGCCGGGTCGTCCCCCCAGCTCCCGCAGCAGCCGGGTCGTCCCCCCAGCTCCCGCAGCAGCCGGGTCGTCCCCCCAGCTCCCGCAGCAGCCGGGTCGTCCCCCCAGCTCCCGCAGCAGCCGGGTCGTCCCCCCAGCTCCCGCAGCAGCCGGGTCGTCCCCCCAGCTCCCGCAGCAGCCGGGTCGTCCCCCCAGCTCCCGCAGCAGCCGGGTCGTCCCCCCAGCTCCCGCAGCAGCCGGGTCGTCCCCCCAGCTCCCGCAGCAGCCGGGTCGTCCCCCCAGCTCCCGCAGCAGCCGGGTCGTCCCCCCAGCTCCCGCAGCAGCCGGGTCGTCCCCCCAGCTCCCGCAGCAGCCGGGTCGTCCCCCCAGCTCCCGCAGCAGCCGGGTCGTCCCCCCAGCTCCCGCAGCAGCCGGGTCGTCCCCCCAGCTCCCGCAGCAGCCGGGTCGTCCCCCCAGCTCCCGCAGCAGCCGGGTCGTCCCCCCAGCTCCCGCAGCAGCCGGGTCGTCCCCCCAGCTCCCGCAGCAGCCGGGTCGTCCCCCCAGCTCCCGCAGCAGCCGGGTCGTCCCCCCAGCTCCCGCAGCAGCCGGGTCGTCCCCCCAGCTCCCGCAGCAGCCGGGTCGTCCCCCCAGCTCCCGCAGCAGCCGGGTCGTCCCCCCAGCTCCCGCAGCAGCCGGGTCGTCCCCCCAGCTCCCGCAGCAGCCGGGTCGTCCCCCCAGCTCCCGCAGCAGCCGGGTCGTCCCCCCAGCTCCCGCAGCAGCCGGGTCGTCCCCCCAGCTCCCGCAGCAGCCGGGTCGTCCCCCCAGCTCCCGCAGCAGCCGGGTCGTCCCCCCAGCTCCCGCAGCAGCCGGGTCGTCCCCCCAGCTCCCGCAGCAGCCGGGTCGTCCCCCCAGCTCCCGCAGCAGCCGGGTCGTCCCCCCAGCTCCCGCAGCAGCCGGGTCGTCCCCCCAGCTCCCGCAGCAGCCGGGTCGTCCCCCCAGCTCCCGCAGCAGCCGGGTCGTCCCCCCAGCTCCCGCAGCAGCCGGGTCGTCCCCCCAGCTCCCGCAGCAGCCGGGTCGTCTCCATATCCTGTACCAGCTCTGTCATTTCAGCTCATGGAAAAGCTGGCTCACCACAGCTTGTACAACAGTGTGATTATCTCAGCTCCTGCAACAGCTTGGCTCCTCACCTCTGTTCCTAAGCTCAAGCAGCACCTCCTTAAGCCGCTGGTAGTCCTGTTCATGCTTGAGTATCTTGCTTGGAGGCTTAGCAACGAGGTCAACCCCAGTCACCTGACACTTGAACCAGACTCCGTCCTCCAATACGATGGTAAAGGGGGAGGTGTTGGCAGTTGTGCAGTGGGGCAGGGAACTGGTGATGGAAAGACATTGTAGTTAATGGAAGGGTGTCATTAGGCACTACAGGGGTCTTATTAGGAAAGAGGAGGGGGGGGTTTCATTAGATAGAGGAGAGGATTTATTAACAAATCAGTTAAAATGGGTTTCATTTGAACATGGCTGTAGGGAAGTTATGACACTCAACCTAACCTATACCATCCTCCTGCTAGAGCTATTAAAATTACCCACAACCATCTAGAGCAGGGGTGGCAAACCTTTTTCGCAGCATGTGGGCAAATTTACGATAATCTTTTAAAAATGATCTCGCATGCCCTTGGGAAGCACATCAGAGCAGCACTTTACCTCATTTATACTGAGGTGGGGAGATGCAAGTTCTCCGGGTCATTACAGCTAAACCACAAGAGAGACTTTTTACTTAAAGTAAACTTAATTTGCTTCCTGGATACTATTTAACAATGTCAAAGGAAAATAGGAACTTTTTCACAGTTTTTTATTTTCTACACCAGAGGAATGTCACATGTAATGTGTGTGCAGTGCAGGGGTTAAACAACCTAACTAGATTATGTTCAACAGTGATGAATATTCACACGTTTTGTGAATACAGTGTCAATTGGATGATAGATTTTAGCATCATCAGAATGTTTACTGTCAATGTGCCATTATATTTGCTCGCATGCAATAGGTTCACCACCCCTGATCTAGGGTGACCTGGTAAGTTGATCTTTACAAATTGTAACTTAAAATAATAGAATCCCTAGAACTAAATTAAATGTAGCACTGAAAGAAGTATCCCAACATGGTGGCATGAGAAATATGCATGAGAAAAGGGGCATATTTTATTTTATATATATTTTTTATATTATATATATATTATATATTATTATATATATATATATATATATATATATATATTTTTTTTCTCTCCCCCAAGATGGAAGTCAATTATGAAGTGATATGAGAAAAGATTTATACCTGGTGTGAGGTCCACTCAGCAGGATCATGAGGGAGAGATCCTTGGCTGTGGTAGAGAGCAGGTAGTTCTGGAGCTTCCTCACTGTCTCCTCCTCACTTGCCTCTTCCTCATCTTCACTACCATCTACTGCTAAGTGATCACTGGAACCACTCTCAAGTCTCCCATTTTCAGTACAGGTACTAACTTTCATACCATCAACGTTTGCCAAATGAATGTCACCATCCCTGGTAATGATATCTGCAATACTTTGCTGGTCAACATTTACACTCGAGTCAGCATTAATAACTGGTTTAATTAAACCATTACTCAGGAGATGATGCTTCCTCTTCCTAGTGTGGCAAGTGTTGCCACAGTGATGCTTGTGCTTATGTCTGCCGCACTGCAGGTAGAGCGAGGCACTGTCATCTGTCCATCGGCCCAGGTCCTGAAGGAGTATGTCGGCATCCTGCATGGTACCCACTCTACTCACCAGGCCCTGGTACAGTCTCCTGGCCCTGAACACCCCAAGATCATCCAAAGTTTGGAAGGCCAGGATCCTGCCCAGAGGAGACCTGGCACTCAGAGGCCCAGAGTGCTTAGGGACTCTGGCATTTCCTGATGAGAAGTTGAATGTCAGCGCTGTAATAATGACATCACGCAGGTAACTGAAATGCAAAGCGGCTGCTTAAGCTACTGTAAATACAATGCCTAATAATTCCAGACTACATACATTAATGATGAGCCTAACTAGAGGCTGTATAAAATATACAAATACTCTACTAAATAACCACTGTGGTTGATCTTTCATACATCTTAATAATAATTAGTAGTAATAATGATAATAATAATAATACTGTACTGTAATAATAATAAATAATAAATACATTTATTATGCGTTTCTCACCTGAAGGGTCTACAGTCCTCCACCGGCTCTCCATCCTGGGGAGAAAAAACTTTTACATAAATTATACATAACTGTCATTTTAACATATAATAATTACTTACAAAATTGTCTTAAAATTCACCCAGAAAGGGTTATATTCTAACACTTTGATGCAAAAATTAGTCTCAATTATTGCCACACAATATACGAGTCTTTTAGTTAAACATCCAATTTTACTGTAATGGTGGAAGTTGTGAGGAGAAAACACCCACCTGAAAAACCTTAAAGTTGTTCTGCGGTGACTGTATAAGGCCATCCACTGCCCGTCGCATCCTCTCTACATCTCTGGAGGACAAGAAGCTGGGGTCAGTTGAATTTGGAAGCTGCTTTATGGAAGGGCTTATGCTAGCTGTCAGAATCTTGTATTTTACTCTATTTCATCACAAATCTTATATGTTAGCTTATGGAAATCACAACACAGTCAAACCACATTATTGAAAAAAAATTATGTAAAAGATCAATGAGTAATCGTGTTGGAAGGCATTAGTTTTAAACAACACAAAGTACCTGCCACAACAGAGAACGTGCACCTGAGCTCAGCATTCCACTTCAACTGATTTTTCAGGCATCTCTGTTTTCAGGAGTTTTTTTTTTTTTTTGGGGGGGGGGGGGGATATTCCTGCATGGGCCCTAAGCCTCTGGCTTGCCCACTAAGTGTTGCTTGTTTGTTTTACTTGGGCAGAGTATGAGTATTTATGACTCTCATGGTTGCTTCAGTAAGATTTACTGAATATTCCAGCAAGATAATATTCCAGTGGTCTGTCAGGCATTTCTCCACAGTGTTGACATTTCCTCTCATCTTCCGGAACCTGTAAGCCTATTTCCCATGCACATGGGAATCCAAGCCTGATGGGATGTAAATGTACTTCTGTTGTTCTACTGCTCTTTTTCATCAAACTAAGTGGTTCGTAGTTGGTTGAATTCTTGTACCAACCCGCAGATCCTGATGTTGCAACTGCTGTGTTGTGGTCACTATACATCTTTTGCATTGCTCTGTTTCTAATTACTTTCTTAATCTGTGATAGACTCTGATATGTAAATGTCTACATTTCTTCTCTTAGTTGCAAGTTTTGCAGCTTTATCAGCAATGTCATTTCCTATATATTCCCACAAGACTTGGCACCCAAATGACAAGTACCCGACGGCCTTATCGTTTGAGTGTTTGCATTAATATGAATTTGTGATCAGATGGATGTTATCACATATGCGTTCTTGTTGCAAGGTTTCAATGGCGGTTCCCTAATCTGTATGTATGATAACATGTTGTCTGTGTTCAGCAAGAGCATGTTCCAAAGCCTTTTGAATGGCTAGCATCTCTGTAAAGTCGAACACCCATTTGAGAGTCTCCAACTATTTACAGAGTTTCCTGCTTTAACTGCAGCTCCGGTTTCTTGTCCCTGCTGGTCTACTGATCCATCTGTGAAGTAAGTGAAGCTGTCAGATGCCAAGTTTGCTTCTATATGCATCTGTGCAATGTTACGTAGCAGATGAGGATTTGTCTGGTTCTTTTTTTCCTTCAAGAACCATGATCTTAAAGTCTGCTGGCGGAGATTCCCAAGGGGCTTGCATAACAAACTCTGCATGTATTTCGTCGACTCCCCTCTCAGTGATTGTGTTTGTTATATCGAATGTATTGATGGTGTTTATCGCACAATGGGTCCACTTGTTGATATTGGAGGTTCTTCTGTCCAGAGTTAGTGCTCCAGTGATTATATCTTTAAGTGAACTGATGTACGTTGTAGTTGATCTAAGTTAAGTTGTAGCCGATGTGTGGAAAAAGGCCAACATAGTTCCAATCTACAAAAGTGGCAGCAGGGAAGACCCCCTTAATTATAGACCTGTATCATTGACAAGTGTAATAGTCAAAATACAGTACACCTGTATTGGAAAAAATAATTAAAACTAAATGGGTAGAACACCTGGAGAAAAACGATATAATATCAGACAGACAGTATGGTTTCGATCTGGAAGATCCTATGTAACGAACTTACTCGGTTTCTATGATCGAGCCACAGAGATTTTACAGGAAAGAGATGGTTGGGTTGACTGCATCTATCTGGACCTAAAAAAGGCTTTTGACAGAGTTCCACATAAGAGGTTGTTCTGGAAACTGGAACATATTGGATGGGTGACAGGTAAGCTTCTAACATGGATGAAAAATTTCCTGACAGAAAAATGAAGGCTGTAATCAGAGGCAAGGTATCAGATTGGAGGAATGTCACGAGTGGAGTACCGCAGGGTTCAGTTCTTGCACCAGTAATGTTCATTGTCTACATAAACGATCTACCAGTTGGAATACGGAATTATATGAACACGTTTGCTGATGATGTTAAGCAAACTGAATATTCCAGCTACCAGGGTTGAATAATGGTTTTTTGACGATACAAAAATTATTGAGGATAATTAACTCTTAGACACGGGAGGTGGGGGTTATCGTCATTCGTTGATTCATGGGGTTATGTGGTTATCGTCATATGACGATTTAAACAATTATTTTCTGGGCATTACATGTATAATGCAAATACTGAATGGATACAATAGGTTTATGTGGATATAATAGTTTACCTTGACCCATGAAAAAATCTGCAACCATTTCATGGTTATGTGCACTAGGAGGAGCCTGCTGTCATGTGTTTAATTACCTAAGTGTAATTACCCAAGTGTAGTTACAGGATGAGATATTAACTAATGCCTTCCCGGTACTCTTTGTCATATAGTGTTTTGAAAATACTGACTGTTTTAGCCTCTACCACCTTCTCATTTAGCTTGTTCCAAGCATCTACCATTCTGTTTGCAAAAGAAAATTTTTGAATATTTTTTGGCACCTTTGTTTCCTCAGCTTGAATCCTCTTGTTCTTGAAGTTGCTGGTTTCAGGAATTCCTTTGTCAATTTGGTCGATTCCTCTTAGTATTTTATAGTGGTGATCATACCTCCTCCTTTCTTCTATCTTCTAGTTTTGGCATGTTGAACACATCGTCTCTCCTCTTAACTTTTTTTCAGTTACAGAAGCCATTTTGTAGCATACCGTTGCACCTTTTCCAGTTTATTTATGTGCTTCTTGAGAATTGGGCAACATACAACTGCTGCATATTCTAATTTTGGTCTTACAAAAGTCATGATCAAGTGTCACATTGGTGGCTTATACCTTTACCTTTCTTTCAATCTATACTCTTGCCCATATGATGCCAATTAGGCCATATGTCATCATCCACAGGCCAACACCAATGAATATTATCTTTATATTCTTTTCACTACTCTCTATGGTTGTAGTGGAAAATACCAGGTAAATCAATCATCAATTGAAACATGTATTATTGAAACAATTGCATTATGTGATTTATCAAGTAATTAAACAGTCTTGTAAACAAGAAGAAACAAGTGAAAACAATCGGTGAAACATCCTAGGATAACACAGGAAGCGTCAGCACAGTCGGGCACCGGGTGATGACAGGCAACACACATACACCCACCACAACTTTAGTGTGGCTAGTAAATGGAATGCCCTAGGAAGTGATGTGGTGGAGGCAGACTTTGTACACAGTTTCAAATGTAGATATGATAGAGCTCGAGCAGCTCAGGAATCTGTACACCAGTAGATTGACGGTTGAGAGACGGGACCAAAGAGCCAGAGCTCAATCACGCAAGCACAACAATGTCAATACATCTTCGAAACTGCCTTCACCCAGTGAAATGATAAATATTCACTTTTTTTCATGTTTTCTTACATTTTGCATACAAATTTGTAATTCTTAAACAAAAAATTATTTTTCTAATTTTTTGTTTTTGTTTTTTGCGCATAGGTGGGTATGACCATTTCTCCATAGCTGCTTTCTAACTTAAGATGGAGAAAGATAGCAAGAGGCTATAAGATGACCTGAACAGACAAAGAATGGTCTAACAAATGGCCAGTAGAGTTTACCTTAAGCAAGTGCAAACAATGAAACTACTGTACTTTCAAGGAACTCAAGGCTGGACACAAGTACTAAATAAAAAATTAAATTCTTTAAGAATTAGACAAAGACCTGGAGGTTGGTATCTCACTGAGCTTATCTCCTAAAGCCCATATATTTGATATACGCAAAACTTCAGCATGGTGTTAATATTTATATTTAATCAAACATGAGATGAAGTTGGAGAAATTTCAGAGGTCTGTGTCCAAAATTGTTCCAGAACTAAGATGTATAAGTTATGAGAAAATGCCATAGGAATTAAACCTCACATTGCTAGAAAACAGAAAAATTAGGGACAACAATTATTAAAGACATAATAAAAGTAGCAGGGAAAATTTATAGGGCAGACAAGGACAAACTATTTAGCCTAAATGGCATATGAACTAGGGAACATAGGTGGAAATTGAGTTACCAAATGATCGAGATATTTGAAAGAACTGTTTCAGTGTTATAGTAGTAAACAAATGGAATGCACCAAGGAGTGAGTGTACATGTAATTACCTCAGTGTAGTTACAGGATGAGAGCTACATTCATGGTGTTCCACCTTCCCAGCACTGTCATAATGCTTTGAAACTATTGACCGTTTTGACCTCCACATCCTTCTCACTCAACTTGTTCTAACCGTCTACCACTGTTTGCAAAAGTGCATTTTCAAATTTGTTTTGTCTGTTTTGTTTAGGTAGCTTAAATCTATGACCTCTTGTTATTGAAGTTTCAATGTGTGTGCATGCATGTGTAAAAGGTAGAACAGATGAAGACATCATACCAAAGATCTGCTAGAATATGACAAAAATATACTGTAAGGAGATAATGGATATGTGGGTTAGAGACAGAATGGTTAAATAAGACAGGGTGGACATGGAATAGTAACGAAAGTGCTTATCTCAACAAAAGTGAACACAAGAACTAAAGGAATGGATTTTCTTAGGAGATGGAAGAGTTAACCTTATTAGAAAGCATTAGAAAACATAACGAGGCTTTTAAGATGAAGTGTACCAATACAGACATATACCGATTCATTGATTTGCCTCTAGTCAAGACACTTACCCAGAGTAGAGATCAAGGGGACAATAAGAGCTCCGAGAGTGGTGGTCCTTCCTACGCTGCAGATAAAACAGGAGAATTAGATCCTATGGATTACCACTCCAGGAATAAACATACAGACTCATTTATTGTTACTAAACTCTTAGTGTAGATATACTTGTCTATTATTACTAACTTTAGCATAAATATGCTCATTTGTGTTACTTTACTAACTAATTTAAACACTCGCATAGCATAATTTCTCTGATGTTAATGACAGAATACTCTTAAAATAAAGTCAAGTGCTTGGTGATATACCCACTAATTTACAAAAAAGCCTCTAGATTTTTAGCTCTGGCCATTGCATTGCTCTTCAACAAATCACTTGAACGCCAAACCTTGAAAAGTTATTCTACGTGATTTTTACACGATTTACCCGAGGACCACTAACACTAGTGGTCTCGACAAGGACAGGAAGCCGGTGGCTTGTCGAAGCACCCCCCCCTCCCCCCTGTGCCTTTATGATCTTATCCAGGTGGACTTTAAAAACCTAACAGTTTTGGTGTTTTTGGCTTTGGCTAAACTGCTTTTCTAAAAAAAAAAAAAAAAAAAAAAAAAAAAATTAAAGTTGTTTCTGTTCTCAAAAAGAAACAGGTTTCAAGTTTTTTCGTAGAAAAAAAAAATAGTTCAGTTGTTACTTTTCTTTGAAAGGAACAGATTATTCTTTGTTCCTTTTGGAAATTGTTTAAAATGGAACAATTTAATTGGCTCCTTGTCGAAGAAAAAAAGATGAAGAAAACTCCACCACTTACCTTAAGAAACTGTTTGACACAATAGCGGCACAATGGAAGATCTGGAGTAGAGTAGTCCAAGAAACCTTGTTTGGGCTTAATCTCTATACACACATTCTTGAGTTCAGACACTGAGGTACTTGATGCTACAGCTAGCATATTTCTAGTTTCTAGAGTAGGTTTACTAGCTGATGTGTTTTCATCATAGTCACAACTTTCTACAACACTAACTCTAGACGAGATTCTAGAGTTGAGATCATCACGCAGAAAAGATCCTGATTTTGAAGACATACTTGTACTGATCCGAGATTCTCCGAGATTCATAATCACATTTGTTCTTAGAGATTCCATGGGTGATGCGGTGAAGGAAGAAGTTGCTGATGTTACAGATGATGATGGCAATGACGATGTCACTAGGGAAGACAGTGATGAGGTGGTTATGGAAAACGAAGAGGGTAGAGAAGTCTCTCGTCGGTTGATAAAGATGCTGGCTGCATCTGGACAGATGCTAGCAATGCCATGTTTGTTTATTTCCTTGTGTTGGCGATGACCTGAAATGTATAAAAGCTAATTGTGAACAACCCATAATTATTTTAAGTACTGTACTGTATAATCCCTGTATTGATAATTAACATATACATGGCTCCATTTGCTATCTGAGATTACTTCCGATCCTTGAATCATCATAATGCAATTTTTGGTAATTAGTTTTGTGAACTATGTTTTGTCATGCACACTATGATGTAGGAATTTTAAATACCCAAACCATTTAAGGTTTAATAATTAAATGTAACAGCTAATACTAGCTCTTGCACTGTGCAGGGGTTAAATTTAACTGTCTTGTGGTGCACCAAAGAAAAATTGTTCAGAATAAATAATCTTTTTCATTTGACATTGTTAATTAGCACCAAGGAAGCACAAAAAACCAGCGTTGAATGTAATGAAATGCCATTTTCTGGGAGAGTCCAGGAAGCTCTCTAAAGCTAGCCAAACTGATATGTGCTATATTAGTTTGGGGTCATCAGTCACTGGAGTTCTTATGTCTACTGTGAACCATGACCCAGAACCTGGTTCCCTTAGAGAGGTATAGGGAGCAATGTAAATGAGCACTTTACATTTAAAGTACATCATAATTGCCATTGACCGGGAAAGGACCCAGAAAGGTAGGTGAATCAAAACAGACCACTGTCTGGTTAACCTGTGCAATCTACATCCAAAAAAATCAAAATAACTCCCCTAGAAAGAAAATAAACAAGCAATTCTTCATGCAACTAACACTTCTGCTCGTCAGTTATCTCCATCCCCCCCCCTGAAGGGGGATGACAGGAAGCCGGCTCACAGGAGCCAGCAGCCCACCACTCCAGTTCTTGAACTATTAAAAAATGCCGACCGGAGGGAGGGTGTTGGGTGGAGGCCAAAACCGTCAGTAATTTCAAAGCGTTATAAGACAAAGTGCTGGGAAGATGGGCCACCACGAGCATAGCTCTCATCCTGTAACTACACTTAGGTAATTACACGTAGGTAATTACACACACACCACATTATCTGGTCTACTGACACCAAACACCTTTTAATCTTCCCTTATCTGAAGGGCGGAAAGGCCTGCACAGGTGCAGTTAATGCAAGCGTTGTCCAGGTGTGTGTTAATTTTACTGTATACTGATATCGTGCATTCCTGTGAGATTATTTTTATCTTCTCGTACCAGCATGATAACTTATTGACTTACAGGGCATGCTGGCTGCTCCGCAATAACTTTTGAGGAGGGTTAAAAAACCAGCGTTAAATGTAATGAAACGCCATTTTCTGGGCAAGACCCGGAGGCTCCCCGGCAACCCTCCCTCCCTCCGGTCAGCGCTTTTCCACATTTTTATATTCAGCCTCTGAACTGGGGTTGGGTAGCCAGCGCAGGAGGTCTGGGATCCCCCCTTCCCACTCCCAGGGAGGGGGGAGTTGCGCAGACAGTGGAGTGGCAGCTGTGGTGACATCATGCTTGTTTGCCGATTGGGGAGTTCTGCTTGCTCGTTCATCTTTCAGCTTGTAATGTTTAACCAGTTGTAGTTTGTTTTGAGATTCCTGCCATTCTGGGTGCCTGACCTGGTAGATGGCAGACAGATTGCTTCCAACTACATGGGAGTTTCTATAGGCCATTGCTCCTTGTGCCTCTCTGAGGGGGGCCAGGTTCTGGCTTGTGGTCTCCAGTAGGCCTAGAACTCCATCGTTTGACTGTTGCCACAGTCTAATATAATATATACACATCCTCCCGGTATAGCTCTGGGGAGTCGGAGGGGGGGGACTCCACAGAAATGATAATTTCTTGTTAAGCCCCTGTGGCTTCCTGAAGCTAGTTTCACTGATAGCGTATCATCTACTAGGTCACATCAGCCACAGAGTTTTACTGGCCATCCAGGAAAGGGTGTCAGAACCTGGCTCCCCCCCCCCCCTCAGAGGTGCAGGGAGCAGTGGAACTTATTTATGTCACCAATGGGGAAGCAACCAGAAAGTCAGCAAGACAAAAAAAAACACTGCTGGCTTCAATAGAGACCACATCCTAGAGAACCACTGAAAAAGCTCCCAAATGCAAATAAATAATAAAAATCTCGAACTTTTGCCCCGCCTTCCTCACTCAGTTAGGGAGAGGAGTGAGATAGCTCGTAGTCAGCTGGCTAACCCAACCCTCAGGTCTATGGTAGGTGTAACCAACTCTTTAATGGCAGAAAGAGGGCGAGGTGTCAGGGAGCTACTGGAGATTCAGAAACTGGCATTTCATTACATTCAGTGCTGGTTTTATAAATAATAATAAATAAATCAATTTTTATTCAGGTAAGATACATACATACAAGGTAAGATACAAAAGTTGATGGATTATAGATAGAGCTAGTACATACAATGCCTAAAGCCACTATTACGCAAAGCGTTTCGGGCAGAAGCCCGAAGTTTTCTGGGGAAGCCCCTTGTGGCTCCCTGAAACTAACTGCCCACAGAGAAGGAAAACAAGTGGGCAATTACCAGGGAGGAAAGAACACCGCATGAGTCGGAACAAAGGAGACAGACGGATGTAAAATTACCCAAAGCCACACAAGGACACTAGGGCTCAGGCACATTAATTAGAGACCATAACATCCGAACCCTGTTCAGTCTCCAAAACCCCCATGTCGGAATATCAGCCCAGGAGATATTCATGAACACTACCGAGAGAGCGGCATTCTTCCTAACATCATAAGCGCGAGGATACATCTCAGGCTGGCTAGATTTAACACTGCAGACAACCTGAGAAATACAAGCCTTCAAGCAGGGGGCCAAGGTGACAGAATTAACCCACAGGGCATCCACTGAGGCAGAATCAATTGCACAGGGAAGCAGAGAAAAGCCTCTACTGGACACAACACATGGTGCACCCTCTGGCTGAATCAAACAAGCATTAACCAACAGACTCCTCAAGAAGCCCACTGACCTGTTCCTCGCCAGAAAAGGAGCCAACTGAAAATGAACAAACAGCCCATCCGAGCCAGATGAACAAAATCCATGCCTCTGGAGAAAAGCTTGAAGCCCCCCCCCCCCCCCCCTGCAACCTGAAGCAAGAGCAGCCAATAACAAAATCTGAAAGCAATAATAGACTGAAGGGGACACAACAAGTCAAGCCTAAGAAAGAAACGAAATGACAGGACCGAGTGACCAAGCAGGCTCAAGCAGTGTATGAGCAGGCTGGAGGTGAATAAATGGAGGAATAAATGGTAGAATACTAGAATGGATAAAAAAAATCACTAAAACCAAAACCAAAGTGTCCTGCTAAACAGAAATGAATATGACTAGAGAAATGTGGTGAGTAGGGTACTGCAAGGGTCAATTTTTGGGGCTAACCCTTTTTGTCATGTATATCAATGACATGAAAATATTACAAACCACATCATCAAATTTTAAGGTAATCACAGTCATTATAGACGAAGAGGTGGTGGCCATGGGAGAGAATCAGTAATAGCAAGAATTCATCTTGGATACAAATATCCATGGCGATTCGGGATGGAAACAACAGCCGAGCAGCAGAGTTGCAGAATTTGTGGAGTGTGACAGACACCGCCTTGACCACTACCTGAGAGAATGTGAACATCTAAGACACATTAGAAGTGTGTGCAGCATAGTAAACCCCACATTGTTTGAGTTAGGAAAATACTATCTGTCAAATATAAATGCTGTGCTCAAAAGATTTCCTCATTTTGCAACCACAAGATAACGCAAGTTTTTAAGGGTTGACAAATGTTAATCTTGTTTGATAAACTGTTCACTTGAGACAGTTAAGCAAGACCCAGCTGTGTGGGTACAAGTGACAGCATTAACAACCCAGCTGGTTTTCTTCCTATTGGGGGGTGTTGTACATGCTGCTATGGCAGTATGTTCACTCTCAGGATGAGTGGCGTTGCCCAAAAAATTCCCCTCTCGGGGCAAAACTAAAACAAACCAAAAATTTATGGTAATGTTAGAAGTGAAAATGACATTGAGGCCTTACAAAGAGATCTGCATGAATCCCGCAAATGGTCAGAAGACTTGCAAATGTTTTTTAATATAAAAAAATGCAAGACCTGGCAAGTGGCTCCTAACAATCCACATCACAACTATCAAATTAACAACATAACCTTGCACCAGATTGATGAAGAAAACGACCTTGGAATCAGACCCCACCATTCATTGAAAGTTGCACAACAAGTGGGAGCTACAGTAAACAAAAATGCAAACCATAAACTAGGAATAATCAGGCAAACCTTCAACTTTGAGGAAAAGAAGGTAGTTATTCAGCTGTATAAATCTCTGGTTTGCTCCACTTGGATTATTGTATCCAAACACGAAGACTTCATGCACTTTATCTTCTGAAAGTCATAGTGTAGCTGCTTTGGAGAAAGTTCAACACTGGGCAATAAAAACCATTCCAGAACTGTCGACTCTCGTCCCAGGAATGGTTGAGGTTAAGATTTTGATCCTTTGTTTACACTGTCGGGAAGGTTCTTTCGGTGGTTCTCGAGGCTGCGAATGCTATTGAAGCCAGCAGTGGTTTGTTTTGTCTTTCTGACTCATTACTTTCCCAATAGTGGCACGAGTAATTATCAAAAATTACCAAGCCGAGGAGACTATGTAGCACAATAGATAAATACCCTGTACATAAATTAGATCAATAAATAAAATAAATGCCACTGCTCCCTGTACCTCTGTGAGGGTAATTAATAAGAGGGTATAATAAGAGTAATAAGAGGGTGGCCAAGATCTGGTGCTTGTCCTTGGTAGACCAACAGAACCAAGCAGCTGATGTGACATAGTAGATGGTACACTATCAGTGATAGTAGATTCAGGGAAGTGCCTTCACTCAGATAAAGACAAAAAAAAACATGCAGACATTCACTAGGTCAAGTCAGCCAGGTTAATCCCCCCTTAAGTCTGGTCAATAGATGGATGGGTAACTGCTTAGATACCTTTACAAAATATGGCTAGGCACTTCAACATGTATAACAATCTTCCTGTCTCCGCCATTGACATACTAGAAAAATCCATACACTGGTATATGCTAGGGTGGCCAACTTATAGAAATCGCCTTTACAAATCTGCATAAGGAACTATTCAGAACCTTATATATATCACATACATTAGACCAATCCTTGAGTTTCCATCTCCAGCATGGAGCCCCATATCTAACTATAAGTGCTGTGGCATCAGCTGTTTCAGCCTAAAGTTCTTGTGTCTATTATTTTTCACTTGGGCCTCAACTTGGAGTCACGCCTGTGTGTCTATTCCGTTCCCATCCTATCATCTTCACCTCCCAAGACTCTCACCCATCATTACCACCTCTCAAGACTTTCACCACACCATTATTTTCCAAGACTCTCATTCTATCATTTCTTCCAAGGTATGCACCATTATCCTTTCCCAATCTCACTGAATCCCAATTTTCTACAACTCGCCCTATCATCACCAAGGTACTCGCCCTATCATCACCTCCAAGGCACTCACCCTGTCTTCGGGGCTCGACGGTGCGCCTGAGAGCTGCTAGGGTGTCCGGGTTGAGGGTGACCAACTGTGACTCGTCGGTGAGCAAGGGTCCGAGAATACGACGTGCAACGTGGCGAAGAACCTCTCTGTCTCGGGCGGCCCGGAGAACCAGTTCCTCCCTGCTGGTTACCGGCCCCCGGACCAAAGTCTTCCGAAGTCGTAGCACTTGACCCTGTTGGAGGAGGAGGACAGTTATTCCTTGAGGGTGACAACACATGTTAAACTCAGTGCGGCCCGTGCATGCGCCAGAATTTGATGAAAAACTGTACCCAAATGGATCCATGAGTGTCGTCGGGGGTTGATCAATCAGGGAGCTTAGTTAATAAGCACCAAGACTGACCAATCCTTATAGACGATCATTGGTGCGGTGGTCACGGTACTGTGTACGTTTAGGGATGATCCTGGACGGGATGGGTTCGAATCCTGGCCGGGTCAAAGAGTTCTTAGTGATATATGGCTTGCGCGTTCATGCAGCTTTCTCACACTATATATATATATTATATATATATTATATATATATATATATATTATATATATTATATATATATATATATATGTATATATATATATATATATATGGTAGCCTGGTGGTCATCGTGGTGGTAGTGTGGTTGTGGTAGTATGGTGGTGGTCGTGGTAGCGTGGTGGTGGTCGTGGTAGCGTGGTGGTGGTCGTGGTAGCGTGGTGGTGGTCGTGGTAGCGTGGTGGTCGTCGTGGTAGCGTGGTGGTAATGTGGTGGTGGTAGTTGTGGTGGTAATTGTGGTGGTTTTTGTAGTAGAGTGGTTGTGGTAGTTGTGGTGGTGGTTATGGCAGTGTGGTGGTGGTTGTGGTAAGTGTGGTGGTGGTAGTTGTGGTGGTGGTAGTTGTGGTGGTTTTTGTAGTAGTGTGGTTGTGGTGGTTTTTGTAGTAGTGTGGTTGTGGTTATGGCAGTGTGGTGGTGGTGGTGGTAGTTGTGGTGGTGGTAGTTGTGGTGGTAATTGTGGTGGTTTTTGTAGTAGTGTGGTTGTGGTAGTTGTGGTAGTGGTTATGGCAGTGTGGTGGTGGTTGTGGTAGTGTGGTGGTGGTTGTGATAGTTGTGGTGGTAATTGTGATAGTTGTGGTGGCAGTGTGGTGGTGGTTGTGGCAGTGTGGTGGTGGTTGTGGCAGTGTGGTGGTGGTTGTGGTAGTGTGGTGGTGGTTGTGGACAAAATACTAGTGACAGAGGGGGATCCAGTGCTCTTGGACATGTAAGGAAGTACTAACGAATGCTATATCAAGTTCACATTGTGAACATCAGCTGCGCCCGAAAATGGAAAGTTCCTGGATATCCTTTCGTTGATATCTAACGCACAATAAAAAATTCAGGGTTCAAATTCCAGGCGGGACAGAAATGATTGGGCACATTTCTTTTCACCTAATGCCTCAGTTCCGGGCCGAATTACTGACCCCGCCTAGGATGCAAACCCACAAGCTGACTACACCACCCACGGCCTCTCCCACACTACCCACACCCTCTCCCACACTACCCACGGCCTCTCCCACACTACCCACGGCCTCTCCCACACTACCCACGGCCTCTCCCACACCACCCACAACCTCTCCCACACTACCCACACCCACCCACGGCATCTCCCACACTACCCACACCCACCAACAGTGTGCCACACACGTAGTGAATACATTATCACGCGTAATTGTATAATACAGCATGGCCTCACCAGCTAATAGATGCAGCATCCTGCTCAGAATGAGGGCGGTAAATCATGCGAGTTCCGGGATACCAGGCGTCACTGGGGATAAGGTACAAGGGCTACCACGCTTACGGTAGTACTGTCCCAAGAACTACCTGGTTCCTGGTAGTGTTGTCTCGAGGACAATTTTGGCAGCGTTTCCTTTCCCCCTCATGCGTCTGTTCACCGAGCAGTACATAGGTACTTGCCATTAACACATATTCACAGCCCCGCTCCTGTGCCAGGTAAATCCACTACGGGCTCACCATAGCCCGTGCTACTTGGAAGTTTTTATTCCCAGAAGATGAATCTTAAAACAACAACAACAACACATCTGAGGGCTGCCGCCTTGGGAAAGTCGGTAATGGTGTCGTTGGGCACGCGCGTGCACGCGCATACACACCCACGCACGCACACAGGGGGCCTGATAGCTGAGTGGACAGCGTTCTGGACTCGTAATCCTAGGGTCCCGGTTCGTTCCCCGGTGATGGCAAACAAAATGGACATTCTTTCACCCTGATGCCTGTTACCTAGCAGTAAAATAGGTACCTGGGAGTTAGACAGCTGTTACGGGCTGCTTGTCTCGTGCACACGTGTGTGTGTGTGTGTGTAAAATTAATAGTTGGTAACAGTTGACTAATTAACAGTTGGAAGGCGGGCCGGAAAAAAAAAAAAGAGACCCGTGACAAAGCGCGGGGAAGATTGACTGGGAACCACTGCACAACTTTTCACTCCAGGGGTTAATAAGACTTGCTGGCGGTGTGTGATCAGGGGAAAAATAGTAGGGCAAGTCTTACCATGAGCCATGGTCGAGGGTCAAGCCCTCGACCATGGCTTACCACCACTGACACACTTACCGTGTTGATGACCCTGAGGACGACATGGTCAGCTCCTTCTCCTCGGTACGTCACGTCACCCGCTGCCACCTTCAAGATGGGCGGGTCACACCCGTCGGAGGCCGGGTCACACCCGTCGGAGGCCGGGTCACACCCGTCGGAGGCCGGGTCACACCCGTCGGAGGCCGGGTCACACCCGTCGGAGGCCGGGTCACACCCGTCGGAGGCCGGGTCACACCCGTCGGAGGCCGGGTCACACCCGTCGGAGGCCGGGTCACACCCGTCGGAGGCCGGGTCACACCCGTCGGAGGCCGGGTCACACCCGTCGGAGGCCGGGTCACACCCGTCGGAGGCCGGGTCACACCCGTCGGAGGCCGGGTCACACCCGTCGGAGGCCGGGTCACACCCGTCGTCAACGCCTCTGAGCCTGGCCACCTGGTGTTGACAGCTCACCACCTGAGCAGGTGGCATGCGTGGCTGGGAGGTCACAGGGTCACGGCAGGGGTCACGGATGGAATGGGCGGGGCAGAGGGGCGGACCGATGACCACAGGGACAGTCAGGGCCGCCATCAACATCTCTGAAGACACAGACATGCAAGCATCAGTCAGGGCGCACGAGTGCCGGTACTCACAAGTATATATTAAACAGCACTTGCACTCAAATGGCACCTTACGGGGCTATTCATGCCCGTGCCACCTCTTGGGTGGCTTAATCTATCAATCAAGTGACATAACACGTTATTACATGTTCCACTATTAGTATTGTCTGGGAACAGGACACCCGGTAGGCCTATCAAGTAGACCAACTACTGACCTAGCATAGGATGGAGCCCACAACAGTTGCCTAACTCCCGGGTATATATATATTTATAGGCAGGTAAACAGAGGCACCCAGCTGAAATGAAACAGTTGCTCGAACGTCTCCCTCTTAACTCGGGAATCGAACCTGCTACCGGCTGCGCCGACTTCACATCCCATCCCACAATTTGCCAGGAATGGGATATGAAGAGCGACTGAAGGAACTAGACATGACGACCCTACAAAACACTTAAGTACTTAACTAAGGTGGACGAAACTCGTCAATCATTGGCACTTATAACCCACTCGTTAAGTGCTAAAATTATCCACAATCACCAGCACTTATAAACATCTATAAGGGTGGTTACTGGCCGGCCGGCCGGCAAACTGTGCTCCACAACGCTGCCTCACTTACAAATGTCAACACAAGATAACCCAGCTGACATATGAAGCCTTAACACACTGGTATGGTAACAAGAGTAATAATTACCTCTACGTAATAACACATTATAAGACAGCCATATTAGTAGTACATACGCTTTTATAGTCCATACAATAACAACATTAACATGAGAGAGAAAAAAAAGAAAAAAGAGAAAAAGAGAAGGAGCTAGAGAAAGAAAAAGAGAGAGCAAGAGAAAAAGAGAGAGCAAGAGAAAAAGAACAAGAGAAAAAGAGAGAGCAAGAGAAAAAAAGAGAGCAAGAGAAAAAAAGAGAGCAAGAGAAAAAAAGAGAGCAAGAGAAAAAAAGAGAGCAAGAGAAAAAAAGAGAGCAAGAGAAAAAAAGAGAGCAAGAGAAAAAAAGAGAGCAAGAGAAAAAAAGAGAGCAAGAGAAAAAAAGAGAGCAAGAGAAAAAAAGAGAGCAAGAGAAAAAAAGAGAGCAAGAGAAAAAGAGAGAGCAAGAGAAAAAGAGAGAAAGAGCAAGAGGAAGAGAGAGCAAGAGAGAGAGAGAGAGGTGGTAGAAAGTATCGTACTGAGGTAGGGAGCGGGCCGGCAGCGAGGGCGCTAAGGGATCAATGGTGGCGGGTGTATGGTGGCCAGTAGTTACCGTCTTAGAGATGCTGGAGTGCTGGGGACCAGGAGCTGCACACCGAGGCAATCTAGGACCTGGGCGGGGAGTGAGTGTGGGCTTGACGAAGTCCCGGTGCCTTCCAACTCCTCGCCAAGTAGAGTAGTTAATGAATGAGGGGGTGGAAAAGGCACTAGGTTTACCCCTCCTCCAACACTACTGGAGGCGGGTGCGGTGGTGCCACCTATTTCTTAATAGTGCGCTCGGTAATTGATTTTTCCTCCTGGTGCGTTTCTTGCGACTACGGTAACACCACTAATATATACACTTGGCAGAAACCGCTCTTGTAGTTTGTGTAATTTAATGCTCGACATTATCTTCAAATTAAGTTAAGTGAGTGTTTTGCAACCGACTAACATCGTGAGAACATGGTGCCAATTGTTACATTTTCAAATATTTTTGTAAATTATTTACAACAAATTACATGTTAGGCGTGCGTTATTTAGCTTAAAGAACATATAAATACACGGATTTTGTGTGTATTTTGACATGAAGGTTGAGTATACATGTCAAAATATCGTAACAAATGTAAGGCTTGTCAACAAGAGTGACGTCAGAGTTCATGACGTCATGGCCTCTTGCTCCCCTTGCCGAAAATTCCCAAAAATTAAACATTTGATTCTTAAAAAACAAATGTCCTCATTCTTAAATATACCAGCTCAGTAACATTACTTATAATTATATGTAGTACATATATAAGACATTTAAACATTGATTAAATGTATATATATCAGAGAGGAAAGAGAGAGCAATGAGGGACAAACTATATGGCAGCATCGTTCGGGTAAAAGTCGTGACGTCAAAGCCGTGTCAACTTCATGTTCTCTCGACTGATTAAACTTCAAACTTGAGAGATATGAACATTCCTGAACACTCATGGTATGAACACTCATAACGTGAACACTGACAGTTCTGCAGGTAATAGCGCAATAATTCCCCATCGTTAAATACATATGTAATTCTGCGTGCAAATTATTGCACAGAACGGTTGGGCTTGTTCTTGACTCGCAATCGGGAATCCCCGCTTCGAATCCCGGGCAGGACAGAAGCGGTTGGGCACGTTTCCTTTCACTTAATGCCTCGGTGCATTTAGCAGTAACCTAAGAGTTAGTCAGCCTGTTTGTGGTTTTGTATCCTGAGGCGGGTCACTAGTTTCACCTTAAGGGGGGTGGGGCTAAATATAAACCTAACGTATATACATTCACAGGCTGCCTGTCCCCGACAAAACGAATTAACATACACTGAAAATCCAAATCAAATTATTATTATAAGGTATAGGTAAATTCATATTTACTATAGTTTACCCTTTAATATTAAACAAAGAAAACTAGTCACATGAAAGAGAATTTTTATCATAAACTATTTTAAAATGAAATTGCTTGTTCCTTATTTTTGCTTATTATTCATTTCATCTTTTTCATTCTTCCCATGCTACTGTTCCTCCTCCCATGCTTTTATCAAATTTTTTTCACCATCATTATATACCACTTAACAATTTAGCAGTCCCCGTGGCGCAGTGGTAAGACACCAGCCCGTCCTCTTAAGGTTTCCAAACGTCAAAAAATTGTCGTATTAAAATTTCGCGAGACGTTTTCTATTACAATTTTTGTCCTTGGGTCAAATATACGTCAAAATGCGACGTTCCATTAGGAGGACGGACCCGTGCTTCGCGAGCGCTTTGGCCTGGGTTCGTATCCTGGCCGGGGAGGATTGACTGGGTACCAATCCTTAATTGTAGCTTCTGTTCACCCAGCAGTGAATGGGTACGTTGGTTTTTAAACGATTTGGCGGGTCGTATTCCGGGGATAATTAGGATTAAGGCTGAAAGCCTGAGACGCTGTGCGTGCTGGTGGCTGTACAAGAATGTAACAACTCTTGTGTGTGTGTGTTCATCTAGTTGTGCTGGTGGGAGTGGAGCTCTGGCGCTTTCGGCCCGCCTCTCAACTCTCAATCGATCAACCTTTTTTCCTCCAAACACACACACACGTGATCACCACATCCAAGATTCTCAAGGGAATCGACAGGGTAGATAAAGACAGTCTATTTAACACAAGGGGCACACGCACTAGGGGACACAGGTGGAAACTGAGTGCCCAAATGAGCCACAGAGATATTAGAAAGAACTTTTTTAGTGTCAGAGTGGTTGACAAATTGAATGCATTAGGAAGTGATGTGGTGGAGGCTGACTCCATACACAGTTTCAAGTGTAGATATGATAGAGCCCAGTAGGCTCAGGAATCTGTACATTAGTTGATTGACCATTAAGAAGCGGGACCAAAGAGCCACAGCTCAACCCCCGCAAGCACAACTAGGTTAGTACAACTAGGTAAGTACAGGGGGGCCGGTGGCTGAGTGGACAGCACGCTAGATGCGTGCTCCTGTGGTCCCGGGTTCGATTCCGGGCGCCGGCAAGAAACAATGGGCAAAGTTTCTTTCACCCTATGCCCCTGTTACCTAGCAGTAAATAGGTAATCAGCTGCACAGCGTCAGTCAGTCAGCGGAACACAACACCCCAAGTAATACAGGTTGAGAAGGTATCCCTCCCACTTGGCCTGGTGTTGGGCTGTGGTTGTTCACCAACCACATCAATACACACCAGTTTACTGACCAACCAGCAAGTATACATTACCCCTCAACACAGTCCACGACTAAAGTAAACTCCCAGTGTATATAAACAAATCCACAAGGGCCGTGACGAGGATTCGAACCTGCGTCCGGGTATATTATACACCGAGAAGGAGGGGGGGTATACATCGTATGTAAACTGTATATCTATGTCTTTACACTCTTACATACAACATTGTATTTCCCCCCCCTGTATTGGCCTCCGTAGGTTTGGTGGGTTGCTTGGGTTCGTATGTTTATTGCTAGGCTAAACACTTGTATTTTGTATGGAGTGTCAAAGCTAGAGAACATACAGCGAATACAAGAAGTTGGTTTTAATTGGTGTATGAGGTGAAGAATGAGGGACCTGGCTGTCCTGTATGTCATACCTCTGACATACAGGCCTGTATGGCCGAGTATGGTCAAGTATGTGACCCTCATCACTCCCATGACCTAGAATGGGTCAGCAGCATATCTGTGACCTCATTAACTATGACCTTTGACCCCGAGAGCCTCCGGATATGAACACACAGAGAGGTTTTAATAATTCATTGATGACGTCAGTTCCCCCCCCCCCCCTAGTACAGATTGTGTCAGGGTTTCACGATGGGTTGGAGGGAGGGGGGGTAGGAGATATTATATATATATATATATAATAAAATATATATATAATAAAATATATATATATATATATATATATATATATATATATATATATATATATATATATATATATATAACTGAAAACTCACACCCCAGAAGTGACTCGAACCCATACTCCCAGAAGCAACGCATCTGGTATGTACAAGACGCCTTAATCCACTTGACCATCACGACCGGACATAATGAGGTGATAGCCGAGGCTATTTGAACCACCCCACCGCCGGCACTCGGATAGTTATCTTGGGCATAACTATCCGAGTGCCGGCGGTGGGGTGGTTCAAATAGCCTCGGCTATCACCTCATTATGTCCGGTCGTGATGGTCAAGTGGATTAAGGCGTCTTGTACATACCAGATGCGTTGCTTCTGGGAGTATGGGTTCGAGTCACTTCTGGGGTGTGAGTTTTCAGTTGCATATGTCCTGGGGACCATTCAGGCTTGTTCGCATATATATATATATATATATATATATATATATATATATATATATATATATATATATATATATATATATATATATATATATATATATATATATATATATAGTTACGATAATCTGCTTGAAGAGATTAGGCCTGCTCTTTCCTACCATCAAGCTACTTCAGTACATCTAAAACATCTAAATACTACAAGCAAGTGTAGTAAATATTGAATCAAATACGCTTTGCCAGGTGCAAATGTATCATCACACTCGCTCTCCACCCTCCCCCCCCCCCCCCCTCCCACGTCGCCGATCACCAAACAACCATTTGCAGCCTGCCTGCTTCTGATTGGTGAATCGACGTCTGCACCACTGCACCTCAGCGCCCTCTACCTAGCTGATGTCCGGGCCTGAACCAGCCATTGAAGTTAGAATATCCTTGTGCTCTCAAGCTGTGAACAACCAACTGATATACACTCTGTGTATTGGTGGAGGTTCTCAGTTAGCGCCATATTCCCAGCACCTGTTTATCATTTTCTGTCTATATTTTATATGTAGAGTAACGTCATCACAGTTCTTATGTTATATGTTTTTGACATGTTAATTTACGCTGTACATAGACAAGGAATTGTCTTATTCATAATTTGTTTTTAAGTTAAAGTTTCATTGTTCATACTGTGTGTTTTGCTTGTCTTGCCTTACTTTACCACAGACAACAAGCCAAGCAGTCAACATTTTTTTTTCCTCTAAATGTGATTTGGCTGATGTTAATGCCTATATATATATATATGTACGATGTGCCTTGCTACGGCAAACTGCCCCAAAAAAATCACCTAGCCACTTTGACTAGACGGTAAAGCAACAGTCTCGCTTCATGCAGGTCGGCGTTCAATCCCCGATCGTCCCAGTAAGTGGTTGGGCACCATTCCTTTCTCCCCCCCCCCCGTCCCATCCCAACTCCTTATCCTGATCCTTTCCAAGTGCTATAAAGTCGTAATGGCTTGACGCTTTTCCCTTGATAATTAAATAAAATAAAAATACCAAAAAACTCAGAAAAAAATAGACCAATAGAATCAATATTCTTAAACTTTCCATCCTAGAAGTCTGGGCTAACAAGCCGCAGAGCTTCTTAGATAGAGGGAAAAAAAATTTCATTATATTTATGCCCTGAGAAGTTATGAGCAATTCTGACACTTTAAAAAAAAAAAAAAAAAAAAAATTCATGAAATTAACTTTTCATGTTGGTGAACATAACGAGTGAACATAATGTTGGTGAATAAAATAATGAGAAATAATGCATTCCATTTGTTAACTACACTGACAAAATTCTGTCTCTATGGCTCATTTAGAAACTCAATTTTCACCTGTGTCCCGTAGTGCGTGTGCCCCTTGTATTAAATACATTCCCTTTGTCTACCTTATCAATTCCTTTGAGAATCTTGTATGTGGTGATCGTGTCCTAACTCTACTGTCTTCTCTCCTGTGTACTCACCTAGTTGTGTTTGCGGGGGTCGAGCTGTGTGTGTTTACACACACACACACACACACACACTAATTTACACTCTCAAGAGAGAGTACACGCAAGTGGGAGCACACGCACGCACCTCAAGTCCACAGAAGGAGAGGCCACCTTTAGTTCCCATTTTGGTTGGTTAAGACAGCCACCTCCATCAAAATGTTAAATATACCGACCCAATTAAAGATGAAGCAATTAGTCTGGGCGGACCAGGAGCCACCACCAGTGCCTTGTAGAACACGCTACACTATTAACACAGTTAGTAGAACATGAGAATCAGCGCAGCTGCAGAAGACCTTAACCCTTACATGGCAGCTCCTATTTATATCTAAGTGTGTAGATATATATACATATACACAAACATGTCTAACCTACGCTTGAAACAATAGAGGGATCGCCCGTCTATTGAGTTACCCCTGTAATTTGGCACCATAAATCAACAAACCTATTTCCAAACCAGTATTTACCCAGGTCTTTCCTGATTGTAAACTTATTCAGTGTGGTACTGTTGAGTATAGACTTCCACAGTACTTGCACTCCACTGACGGATCTCTGAAGTAGCTGCAATTGTACTGTATAGAAATAAGATTTTTAAACCCAAATAGAATAAATTCAATGAATATTAATTGGTTAAAGTTTAGATTCAGAAATAATCTGGGTAAATACTGGTTAGAAAATAGGGTTTGTTGATTTATTGAATAAATTACTAAATTCGTTTGCATATATATATATATATATATATTTTTCATTTTTTTTAGACCAATATTTATCTGCTGGGTCGCTACTGATTCACTTTTTTATTCCCAGTTATGTAGTATATATTAAATTTTCTCCGAGAAATATTACTACTACACATTTGTCTGTCATTGTGGAATAACTTATCAGTTATTTCTGTAATCTTCTAATTGATCCCCCGTGTTCGTCACTCATCCCATTGACGCGATGATAACTACCGAACTATAGCACAAGTGTACTTAACTCCTCACTTGTAATACTTGTGGTAATACTTAGAATAATTGTGGTAATATCTGGTTGATACCTGGTTGATGGGGTTCTGAGAGTTCTTCTACTCCCCAAGCCCGGCCCGAGGCCAGACTTGATTTGTGAGAGTTTGGTCCACCAGGCTGTTGCTTGGAGCGGCCCGCAGGCCCACATACCCACCACAGCCCGGTTGGTCCGGCACTCCTTGTATTACCTACGGGTGTTGTGTTGATGCTCACCCCTTGCCACACATTACTAACTCTCTCTCGATAATATTTAAAAGTATTTAAAAATCATTTTTAACCTAATATTTTATCTTCAGTTTCCAAGCTCGATTATCGTCATGTTTGCAATTGTCTCCAGTTGTCAATTTGCTAAGACAGGGTGCATGAATTGCACCTCACAGCGCTGGAGGACAGAGCTAAGAGAGACATGATTATGACATACAAAATTCTCAGGGGGATTGACAGTGTAGATAAAGATCGGGTATTTAACACGGCTGGTACACGCCCAAGGGAACACGTGTGGAAATCTAGTAACCATCTTGAGGTTATCTTGAGATGATTTCGGGGCTTTAGTGTCCCCGCGGCCCGGTCCTCGACCAGGCCTCCAACCCCAGGAGCAGCCCGTGACAGCTAACTGACACCCAGGTACCTATTTTACTGCTAGGTAACAGGGGCATAGGGTGAAAGAAACTCTGCCCATTGTTTCTCGCCGGCGCCTGGGATCGAACCCAGGACCACAGGATCACAAGCCCAGCGTGCTGTCCGCTCGGCCGACCGGCTCCGAGTGCCATCGAGTAAGGGCACCTGACAGCTGAGGGTGTGGCACTTCGGATTCGTAGTCCTGAGGTTCCGGGTTCGATCCCCGGTGGAGGCGGAGAGAAATGGGCGAAAAGTTTCTTTCACCCTGATGCCCCTGTTACCTAGCAGTAAACAGGTACCTGGGAGTCAGACAGCTGCTACAGGCTGCTTCCTGGGGATGTGTAACAAAAAGGAAGCCTGGTGGAGGACTGGACCGCGGGGACGCTAAGACCCGAAATCAAGATAACCCAAATAGTTACTCTACAGGGACGTTAGAAAAGAACTTTTTCAGTGTCAGAGTAGTTAACAGATGGAATGCATTAGGCAGTGATGTGGTGGAGGCTGACTCCATACACAGTTTCAGATGTAGATATGATAGAACCCAGTAGGCTCAGGAACCTGTACACCAGTTGATTGATGGTTGAGAGGCGGGACCAGAGAGCCAGAGCTCAACCCCAACAAGCACAACTAGGTGAGTGCACAGTACCACTACAACACCAGAACATCAGTACACAGGACCACCACCAGGGGGGGGGAGGGTAAGAATGCGGAAATCACTATAAAAGGGGAACAGACAATTGAATACATTGAACTTAATCTTGCATGTTGTTTAATGGTCGCCGGGGTGATATTGGGGAGGGGGGGGGGGGGTGTGGTGTGAGGAGGGGGAGGGAAAGTAGTGCCAGCTCCTACACGCCCCCCCCCCCCACCACTGTCAACCCCCCACAGCACACAGTGGCACGCCCTCTCCCCCCCCTACCCCCATACTCAACCCCCCCTCCACAAACACCTCCTACATTCCCCCTATACCCCTCTCCCCCTCCCCTACACACTACCCCGAATACAATACGGAAATGTTTTAAAAGGAGTCAGCTGACCTCCCCCCCCCCCGGGTAAGGCAAAATGCCCCCGCCCCGGGTCAGCCCCCCCCCCCGGGTCAGTTCTTCTCGCGTCTCATTGATATTAACAACCATAAGTGAAAGAAATATTGAATAATAAATTTATCTAATAGTCTCTAACAGTGTCTGGTAAGTTTCCAATACAATTATAAAAATAAAAATTTAAATCACACAAGAACAAAACTTCTGCAATAAGTAAAATCCGCACGCCGTGCTCCAAACGTATTTAAACAGTAGATGGGGGGGGGATGGGGGTAGCCGGCTGTGCCCGGGTCTCTCTACCCTCCCTCATTTCCCTCACCCTCTCCCTTACCTCTCCCCTCTCCACCTTTCCTCCCCCAATCCTTCCATCTCCCCCAGCATCCTAACCTCCCCGCCCTCTCTCTTTCAATCTCAGAAAATTACAGAGCATTGAAAAATTACTGGATTGGGAAAAGCTCCACGGAAAACACCTCCACAATTTCAGACTTCATGAAAATCACATGGGGGTTGCTATGACTGTTGATACTTCATAGTGGCACAAGGGCCGACCCTGACCCATCTATGACATAGCCCCCCCCCCCACACTACCATCTTTGCAAGGTGTTTGAGGATAGTCTCAAACACCGGGCCTCCTGCTCTTGACACACTATATATGATAAAGATAAATAAAAGATACTCATTATATAATGTGCTTTGGAATCCTTAACATTTAGAAGTAGGGTTCAAGGAATCACTGTAGCTCAATGGTCTACGTCCTTGACTTGCAACCGTTGGGCCAGGTTTGGATTTGTGAACTAGATAGAAAAGATGAGGCACCTGATGCATCTGTTCCCCTAGCAGTATATATAGGTACTTTGAAGTTAGGCTAACCTCAAGATTGCATCCTGGGTAGGGACACTATTCACAGGCTTCCTGTCCCCGACAACGGGAGTTATTATAACAATATGGTGAACTATTTCAAACTATTTCTCAAGGTTTTGAAACATAGATGTACAAGAGAAAACCGATTTAAGCAGTGACTGAACAATTCCCTCCGTCCAGCAACACCATCTCTCCTGGGGACCTCTCTACCAAATATCTCTATTTTTAGAACAAATATTCATACCAAAAAAATATGTATAGAAGAAACCAAGCAAATTGGACGCATTTTGCAATTCTATCCGCTTATAGAAAACAAAAGGGCGTCCAAAATGTCCTTGTCCGGGAATTGAATCCTATTAAAGCATTATACCAAGGAGACGATCCCACAAGTGGCGCCATGGCTTACTTCATATATACACTTTCCTGCGTTTACTTCTTCTGTATTATTTATGTTGTATGTTTGCTGGAAATAATACAATAAGTTATGCCCTAGATGCTGTGTATATGGGTAGATTTATACAATATATAAATTAACTTTTTACCAAATACACATCAACATGGTTTAATATATTGCATGTATGCAAATTATTGTATCCTTAAGAGAAAACGTTTACCCGCCCAAGGGTTGGAGGTCAGACTATTGTAGTTAGCGTCACGCACCTTTCATGGTGGATTGTGGGTGTGTGGCCAGTGTCAGAATGTTGGGGTCGACTCCAGTACCCGCCTGTAAGGAGGCTCGACTCCTCTCACCACCACCACTATGACTGATGCCTGAAATGTTTCTCTCATTGTATCGCTGTTTTAAAAATTATTACTAGGCTGTTACCCTCCTTGAATCATCATCAATGACATCGTTTCTAAGTCGATAATGGTGATTGGTCGTCGATTCAATATTCGAGAATATATTTTTCCCCACTAAGAGCGAGGGAGGGGAAAGGGGGGAAGTGAGGTGAGAATGAGAGGGGACGGAGAGAAACAAGCAGTTGGAGACCCGGGCAGCGCCGGGTGCCCGTCAAGTTATTATACAGCTGTAGTGTCCTCGTTGAGCAAGAGAGGGGACTTGGCAACCCCCAACAATCGTCCCAATATTTTAACACCCTCCATATAGCAGGGGTACCACCTCTCTTCCAATTGTAGAGGGCCCTTAGCCTCGGAGAAGTGAATAAAGAGTATTTCAGAGAAGACCTTGTGGGTTTTTTCCCTCCCTCTCTGAACTCTCTCTAGTATTATCTTCTACCACCCCCTGCTGTATTATTTTATACAGCATGAATGTTTTTGTATTATACATCAAATATCCAGGAGGTACATTACTGAGTAAGAGCAGAGGGAAGAGGGCCTCCCAAACACCTCTTAACATAGACACTTGGGCCACTTGGGCCATGCTTCAGTAAAAGGTGTTAGGTTATTTATACCGAGGACAGTCAAGCAAGCCGAGTGGTGGGAAGGTTCTAGAAGCTCTGGGGGAAGGTGGGGAGGGGGTTCAGGGGGGTAAGGGGTGTTGGTATGTTAGCAGGGGGGAGGGGCTTTTGGAACGTGTTGGAAAAGGGGGGGTTGGTTGGTGGGTTGTGTTGCACAGATTAAACCAATGTTGCTTGTCTAATGGAACCAGGGGAGTGTGTGTGGGGGAGCAGGGGGAGGTGGTATGTTGGGGGGGCAGAGGGGTCTTCAAGCGTGCCAACTAGTCCCCTCCCCCCCCCCCATACGAGCGGTTACACGCCTTCTTAAGACCTTGTGAAACTGTCAACTTAAACCTTCAAGTTGAAAATAAAGAAAATTACCACTTGGCATGAGTAGGGTTTGTGGCTTGACCTCCCCCCACTGTGCCACTGTGGGGGCTTGACCCCCTGTACCACTGTGGGGGCTTGACCTCCCCCCCCTGTGTGGTTGACCTCCCCCCCCCCTGTGTGCTTGACACCCCCTGTACCAATAAGGGGGCTTGACCTTCCCCCACTGTGGGGGCTTGACCTCCCCCCGCTGTGGGGGCTTGACCCCCTGTACCACTGTGGGGGTTTGACCTCCCCCCCCTGTGTGCTTGACACCCCCTGTACCAATAAGGGGGCTTGACCTTCTAATGTAAATTCTGATGAAAGACCTGGTATGCTAATAACAGTGAAGTGACCTCAGGAGCAAAATGTCATCGATTATTAGTGATGAATTCAAGGAATGTTAATCCACGAGTCAGAACACACAAGGAGGTGATGAGCCCTCCACCTAGCGGCGTGCACTCCGACTCATCGGTCCATTCATCACACAAGTGAAACGAAAAGGGGGAATAATCAGTAGAAAGCGCCAAGCCATTACGCGCTATAGAGCACTGGGAAGGGGTCAGGATAAGGATTTGAGATGGGACGGAGGGAGGGAAAGGAATGGTGCCCAACCATTTTGGGACGGTCGGGGGATTGAACGCCGACCTGCATGAAGCGAGACCGTCGCTCTACCGTCCAGCCCCCAAGTGGTTGGACACAATTGCTGGAGACGACTCATGTTGACGTCTACGGAACTGTGTTAATCACCTTCTGGCAGTCAAGGAAGATGACCTCCATCCATATATCACTATTGTTACCTTTTACGACTCCAATCAGTAACATTCGTGTGTTTGTACAATAAAATCTTTGACTTTTTTTTCCTTTACTGTTCCGAGATCGAGTCCCATATACCCATTATTATTTAGTTCACATAACCCATAAGGGGTACGGGCGCCACCAGTTAAGAATCTCTGCATCAGGTTAAGCTAATTATCGTGGCTAGCACTCTGCATGGAAAGGCTGGGGGGGGGGGGGGGGGAATACTGGCTTGTGACACTATGGTTGTTGCCCTCGCTGAGCACCCGGCGGCTTTCTGTCCCCCGCCCCCTTCCCCCTCGGGGGTCACTAGATTGATGTTGGCATCTCAGGTAAATTCTGCAGTGTGCACGTGCGTGTGTATATGCGTGCACGCGCGTGCAGCGGGACACGTAGTGTGTGTGTGTGTGTGTGTGTGTGTGTGTGTGTGTGTGTGTGTGTGTGTGTGTGTGTATGTGTGTGTGTGTGTGTGTGTGTGTGTGTGTGTGTGTGTGTGTGTGTGTGTGTGTGTGTGGGGACAAGCAAAAGGGGGGGGGGAGGTATTTATACCACACAACTGTGCCCACGCAACCACCTCCCCCCCTCCCCCCCTCTCCCCCTCCCCTCCTTCTCTCCCCCTTCTCTCCCCCTTCTCTCCCCCTCCCTCCCCCCCCCCACAACAGGCAAACACAATCCTGGCATTGGTGATTTGATAATGCAATCTTTCTATGCCTCTATTTATTACTTTTTTCAAGTCTTAGCAAAATACTAAATGTAGTCCAAAAAGGTTGAGAACCGTTTATATATTTTAGCTATTGAGAGGAAATAATGTTGGTTCTTGGTGATGGGATCGTGTCCCTCAGTCTACCCTCTCTCATGGTCGCCTGGAACCCACCTGAAGGTTCTCACCCTCTTCCAGTTGACATAATTTACATGACTCCTCGGGTATATTCCTCGGTAGGGCGCTCCCACGCCTCACCCTGAGGGAGGGGGGGAGAGAGAGACAGACACACAGAGAGGGACAGAGACACAGAGAGACAGAGACACAGAGACACAGATAAAGGGAGAGAGAGACTTTACTTAAGCCAGTAACCTCGTCTATACTGGTCTAACCTCACCTAACAGGTGTACTAGAGCCCTGAAATTACAGGTACTAATTCCCTCGTTAAAGCACCCTAGCTAACTATCGACTTCACCTGCCTTGATATAGAGGACTACTTTAGCCAGGATGTTCACCTGACTTAATCAATCAAACTTGACGACTAACAAGCCCCCAGGTGTATCAACTATACATCTGCCTTCCATACTAGCAGACAGCTCCCAATTGTCTCTATTACTCATTCCTTTCTTGACTTGGGTGATTCACCTATGCCTTAAATTACCTCCTTCCAGAGTTAAATCAATATTATCAGAAGAGGAGGGAAGGGGGTGACCATTCCTTGCCCCCTCCCCATTCTTTGCCCCCGCCCCTCCTCCCGGGTTGAGAATAGCTGGGTGTTAAGCTAGCATGAATACCAGGACAGCTAGTCTAAGAATAGAGCCAGTGTGGGCCGCTGCACGCCAGAGCCTGGACAATACAGCGGTGGTGGCTGCAGTACAGGTAGAGGTACAGCGGTACAAGGAGCACACAGGTGCACAAAGGGGAAGGGAAGGGGGGAGAGGGAAAGACAGGTGTGGTAAGGTGTAGACAGCTGTGTGAGGAGCAGAGGTACCAGCAGCCGCAGGGTGTGGGGAGCACATCTGTTGCAATATCACTCATAAGGGAAAAACCTGATAATGCTGTCTTCTGCACTATACCTGATAGATTGCGTCCTACACTACCCGATAGACTGCGTCCTGCACCGATAGACTGCGTGCAATACTGCCTGATAGAGGAGCAATCTCGGGAGTTGACGCCTTCTAAGGAGGCGGGAGCCTAGCAGATTATGACCCTTTAGGGCGACCCCGCTCCGAGGACAAGCAGCTTGTCCTCGGTGTAACACACAGGGGGGGACCCACACACGGACCCCCCTACCCTGGGGCCCCACACAGGCCCTCCCCCTCACCCCTGGGGCCTACACAGAACCCCCACCCCCAGGGGCCCACAGAAGACCCCCCGGGGTTTAATGTGGGTTCAATGGAAAACAGGTTTAATGTATAATGAAACGGACGAGTGTGAGTGGCACTGTGTCAGAGGACCAGTGCCAGGAGGCACCGTGGTGGTGGTATATTTATCAACGAGATACTTTCACGGTCATCAGCTGGCACCCACGCCAGGGGGGGGGATGGGGGGGTGGGAGAGAGAGGGACAGAGGAGGGAGAGAGAGAGAGAGAGAGAGAGAGAGAGAGAGAGAGAGAGAGAGAGAGAGAGAGAGAGAGAGAGAGAGAGAGAGAGAGAGAGAGAGAAAAGAGAGAGAGCACACAAGAGAAAGAGACAGAAAGAAAAAGAAAGAGAAAGAAAGAGCCACCCGTGTTAAATATTTTGACTGTATCGTGTCCGTGTCACATCCCCTCCCTCCCCCCCCCCCTCCCCTGCGTGGGGGGAGGGAGATGGGTGAGGGAGGTGGGGGGGGGGGGGAGGGATCTGAAACGCAGGGACACAGGAATGAATGTATTTGCACAGTTTAATTTTGCTGTATGGGTGGAGGGGTTAAGCTTCAGCTCCTGTGCCCCGACTCGTGGGCCTCTCACCTAACACTGGTGTACGACATATTCACAGCAACCCGTCCTCTTAAAGATAACGTCACTTTTCGCTGGTATGCGCGCGCTATGGCCAAAAATGGACGTAATTTGAAATGAAATCGGCTCACGAAAGTGATGTAGGTCCCGTTTTCTGTTTGAGTCCTCTGGCTTACTCAGTTAAGTTAGATGAAACTTTCAATTAACGTTTTTCATGGACGTTTTGAAACCTTGAGAAACTTCCTAACCTACCAGAGGACCCTTAACTTACTGTTAAGTTAAGTTCCGGGCCATTAGAACATTTAGTTTCCACCCGTATCTTCCATTCCTTCCCTCCGAGTATTACTGACGTCGTGATCATATCTCGCTTGCTTTTACCATTTTCCAGTGACGTGAGGTTCGGCAAATTTGCTTTGTTCGATTAACTTGCGCCTCTCAGCTCCGGGACCAGTCTGGGGGCAAGCAAGACAATTGTTGGAGCAGCCTTGCAGCGGCCCCCAGCGTTACGGAGCCGTGTGGGCGCCCCGGGGACCGTCGCGTCGTGACTACCTCTCACTTCCCTGTCATCACCAGTCCCGTTGTCGGGGACAGGAAGCCTGTACTTGGTCTGATCCAGGTCTCCCTAGACCACCTACTGACCTTGCTCACCATGCAGGCCACAACAGTTACCTAACTCTCGCCTACCTCTTTACTGCCAGCTGAACAAAGGCATCAAATGAAAGGAAATACGCCCCAACCGTTTCGGTCCTACCCAGGTATTGAACTCAGGTTGTGAGCCGAGGACGAAGACCACTGTACTAAAGGACCCCTTCCAGATTGTACACATCCCACCATCTACTGCCAGCGACCACTTGCATTACCTTGCATTTGCTGGAATTGAACTCTAGCTATTCCTTGTAGGACCATTCCTGCAATTTAGCCAAGTTCCCTTTGCAATACCTTGCAAACAGAGTTCTTGTTGCCTCTGGACTGACCCTTATCAAACTGCATTATTAAAAAATTAAAAAGGCTGCAAGGACTCCGGTGAAAACCCGCCAATATTGACCCTCCCCGTGACTATAATGATCACCAGTCATGCTAGGCTAGGCAGGTTTGTCTAGTTTCCCGCGCTTTTGGCGACCCACCACCCCTAAAAAAAAAAAAAAAAAAAAAAAAAAAAAAAAAAAAAACTTGCAAGTGAGACGTGAGGCACTCAAAGGTCGGTACAACGATGGTTCACTCGTAACGGGGCTTCCAAGTCGACTTATTTACCTCAATTTACCTGAAGGTCACTTCGAGTGGCCTGGACGAGGACAGGAGGCCGGCCGGGTGCATGAAGGACCAGCCCCGTTATACTTGGGTACAGAGTGCAACAGGTGTCGGGGCGAGACCGGTTGGGCGCTCCCTCTAGTTCTTATGGAGGGAGGGGGGGGAAGGGGGCAGGTGTGTCGTATAACCTGGCAGGTAATGGCTCAACCAGAATACATCGTTAGGGTAGGATAGTTAAGTTGGCCTGGGTTGGGTTGCGGAGAAAGGGGAAGGGAGAAGGAAAGCGATAAGAGAAAGAAATGAAAGTAAACGCGCCATAATATTGACAGTTTGTAAGCATCAGCCTCGGCACTTTAGCTGGGATGCTGAGGTCTGTACATCTCTGGTGAGATGAGACGGTTGGACGCCTTACGGAGTGGCGAGTGAAGACGTGAGTTTACCGTCACCACTGTGAGGGGGGGAGGAGGGGGCAGGTGGTAGACTGTGGGTGGTGTGTTGAGTGTAAGGGGGAGGGGGGGGGGGGGTGAATGCAGTCACAGATGTGCTGGAGGAATGCCAGGAAACACTTAGTTATCCAAAGTGTCTGTGACCACGTGCTTCAGACCCGTGTACACATCACCACTTTTGGGGTCTTTGATTACGAGGACGGGCTACACACACACACACACACACACACACACACACACACACACACACACACACACACACACACACACACACACACACACACACACACGTGGGGGGCCGCTGTTCGAGTCAGCGAGAGCCCAGGCGACTGAAGAGTAACAACAGTAATGTGTGTACATGACCGTGAGCTAGAGAGCCTCCACAGTCCTCGTCATTAAACAACAACATTCCAACTTGAGGCCGAGAGAACAACAAACTCAAAATATCAAGGAAACAGGATTCGAACTGCTTGAAATTTGGATTTATTCAAGAACCAGGCAGTGAGCGAGGGTAGCCAATGATGCCAGGTGAGTCCTTCCACACTCTCAACACACAATCAAAACATCACGATTTAACTAGGAAACCTTAGTGGTCAGGAGGATTATATTAGTGGTCCGGGGATTATATTAGTGGTCCGGGGGATTAGTGGTCCGGGGGATTATATTAGTGGTCCGGGGGATTAGTGATCCGGGGGATTAGTGGTCCGGGGGACTAGTGGTCCGGGGGATTATATTAGTGGTCCGTGAGGCGAGACAGGCTGGTCCACCGCTACTGTGGGAGGTCATCTCCACTGACCCTCCTATGATGAAGGTCACAATATCTCCCTAGCTCCTGGGTACTTGTTTAATGCTAGGTAAACAGGTGCATCAGGTGAAAGGAAACGCACTAAACCGTCTCCGTTCTACATCGGGTATCGAACCCAGACCCCCGGAATTTCAAGAACAAGAAGTTATAGATTTAAGACTAAACAAAAATGCCGAAAAAAACAAAGGTGGTGGAGGCCAAAACCGTTAGTAGTTTCAAAGCGAAAGTACGACAAAGAGTACTGGGAAGACGGGACACCACGAGCGTAGCTCTCATCCTGTAACTACACTTAGGTAATTACACCCACACACATCCAATGAACACGCAGACACATTGTAGTCGACACATATGGATTACAGTCGAGAGGCGGGACCAAAGAGCTGAAGCTCAACTAGGCGAGACCACCACAAGGGTGTGTATCTATGTATGTATTAACACGATGTACTGAACGGGGTGAGAATAGCTTGAGCTACCTCATCCCTTTCTGTGTATTTTACCTCAATAAACTTATTTCAATTTTCAATTACCACAAGGATAAGAAGCCCACAAACACCTACGGTTGCCTGAAGTTACAGGTGGAGCAGACATCACCAGCAGACAGCACCAGCAGACAGCACCAGCAGACAGCACTAGCACAACAGTTGCACTACAGCAGCACTACACTAGAGAGATGGAAGCGCCACTATGCCACAGTCCTTCACAAGTTAGGTAACCGACTTTAGCACACTTTACATACTGCTACGTGCACCTCACCTTGCATATATACATGTCTGTGTGATCCACCTCTTGCATATTCATACTATCACATCCGTTTCCAAATATGTGAATTGTGTTTATTCTACTAAATTATTTGAAAATATATTGTTATGTTTCAGGTTGTTAACATTACGAGACTGGTCACAAAGAACTATACGAGACTGTTGTCAGTAACGACAGCGGCCAGGAGGTCCCTAACAGCGGCCAGGAGGTCCCTAACAGCGGCCAGGAGGTCCCTAACAGCGGCCAGGAGGTCCCTAACAGCGGCCAGGAGGTCCCTAACAGCGGCCAGGAGGTCCCTAACAGCGGCCAGGAGGTCCCTAACAGCGGCCAGGAGGTCCCTAACAGCGGCCAGGAGGTCCCTAACAGCGGCCAGGAGGTCCCTAACAGCGGCCAGGAGGTCCCTAACAGCGGCCAGGAGGTCCCTAACAGCGGCCAGGAGGTCCCTAACAGCGGCCAGGAGGTCCCTAACAGCGGCCAGGAGGTCCCTAACAGCGGCCAGGAGGTCCCTAACAGCGGCCAGGAGGTCCCTAACAGCGGCCAGGAGGTCCCTAACAGCGGCCAGGAGGTCCCTAACAGCGGCCAGGAGGTCCCTAACAGCGGCCAGGAGGTCCCTAACAGCGGCCAGGAGGTCCCTAACAGCGGCCAGGAGGTCCCTAACAGCGGCCAGGAGGTCCCTAACAGCGGCCAGGAGGTCCCTAACAGCGGCCAGGAGGTCCCTAACAGCGGCTGGGACAGTTTCAGCCAGTTGGCTCGTACGCCCGCCCCTAACTTCTGCCTCAACCACTCGGAGGCAATTCAATTTCAATTTCTTTATTATGCACCCCATACTCATCCCATGGGCGGTGGTGTAAAGGATGACAGAGGCACATAATCGGTTCAGGAACTGAACCCTCTAGTTCGTTTAGCTAAGCAAATAATCTTTTGACGCTAGTTACACAATTATTAATGTTATATGTATACATGTATACATGTAGACATACTCATACACACAAGGAATATCGAGACTATGGTCCATATAAACAACTTGGCCTCTACTCTGCAGACTGAGCTATTTGTCTTGCTCCTTCCATTGAGATGTGTACAAGTCTCCAAACTTGGAATGCACTAGGCAGTGATGTGGTGGAGGCTGACTCCATACACAGTTTCAAGTGTAGATATGATAGAACCCAGTAGGCTCAGGAATCTGTACACCTGTTGATTGACGGTTGAGAGGCGGGACCAAAAGAGCTAGAGCTCAACCCCCGCAAGCACAGGCGAGTACACACACCCTCCCCAATAACAAAAACAAGAGACAAGGCCACACACACACACACACACACACACACACACACACACACACACACACACACACACACACACACACACACACACACACACACACACACACACACATTGTGCAGACACAAACCTCAAAGTGAACTGAGCGGAAAAGCTTGTGTATACACTAAAGGTCTCTGGCTACACGGATGCTGGCCACTGGTGAAGATATCCCGGAAGAGCACCTGACCTTCTGGCGGTACGTCACTCACGGGCACCAACAGCATGCTGGATCAAGGTCACTATTCTCTACTGGACCCCTCCCCCCCCCCCACCCCAACCCCATGGGTGTATACGCCAAGCTTCACTTACTAACCTAAAACCGTGTTTTTTCCAATACAAGTTGATGCGAACTATTATTTGTTGTATAATTAGGCCTAGGATTGGTTAGGTAAGGTGTGTTTTTATTCTGTTGATTATCTTTCAACTTTTACTCAAGGCTAGGCTCGTTTAAGCGGCAGCCAACCCCAAGGTCAGGTCCATCAAAATTAGCGTAATATATAATCAATCACTATGTTTCCTCGAACATAAACCGATGTTAATTATAGTAGAATTTAGTGTATAATTAGGCCTTGGATTAGCCAAGCTAGTTGCCTTTGTTCAGTAGGCAATTATTTATATTCGCAGTGCACTGTATGATCATTTACAGCAACTGATCCTCATGTCGCATTCATAAATATTAACTCTTTGTTCATACAAATTGTCTCAAATGTTAATTAGTTGTATTATGTATCTCAAAATACGCATAATAATATTGTGCGTATTTAAGTGTAGAATTGGTTAGTTTTTGTTTTTTTTGTTTTTTTTGCAGGGATATTCCTGCGCGGGCCCTAATTAGTTTTGGTGATTAAGTTCCGTCAGTACTTAGTTGTCAACCCGTCCTCGACTCGAGTCTAGTCCATTCCATCCAGCGGTCGACCCCACAGACGCATTCAAAAATTTTTACATGCTGTTCATTCAAAACGGGAATTTTCTCAAATATAAAATTATAATATAATGGCAAATATAAGAATCTTTTAGGTTAGGTGTTTAGGTTCTGTTGGCGATTATTTGTATTTGTAGTACGTGGGTGAAGCATTTACAGCGTTGTGGTTCAAACAAAAGTAGTCAGTGAAGCACTTGTTCCGGAAGTGTTCGAACGTCATCAGTTGTGAGTCATGTGTAAACCGTTTTTCATTCATAAACAGGGGGTTTGGCGGGTGATTGGAATGGACTTTTGGCTCTGTGTTTGGAGGACGGGCTGTTAGTTGTATACGTAGTACGTAGTACCTGTTCGAATCGAATTTACAGAGATGCTATTCGAACAGGTCAGTGAAAAACACTGCGAGGAATGTTCGAAAGTCATCACTTGTGATTCGCCGCCCTTCCTCATCAACAGTTACTATATACAGATATAAAATATAACTTATTTGCTGTGTTCTATGTCCTATCATTTATTTATATCACCTATTTTGTGTTATCTTCCAACCTTTATAATCTCCCTCTCTATCCCCTTCACTATCCTATATCTATCCCCCCATCACCTCCCTAGGCTCTAGTACCTACGGGCTCACCATAGCCCGTGCTACTTGGAACTGTTCGTTCCAGGTAGCGAATCTTTAAAAAAAACCTCCCTAGGCGTACACCTGCCTATCCCCGTACTTATCCTACACCTTCCTCCTATCCACTTCAACCTCTAAACCTCCTTCCCATCCCCTACGGGAGCCATCAACCCCCCCCCCTCCCCTCCCCATTCCATCCACCTGGCCTATCCCCCTCCCCCCCAAGGACAACATCTGATATTTATGATGGAGTGAGCACGGCGCGATTTCTCTCCCCCCACCCCCTCCACAGCACCCCCCCCCCCCCCCAGCAAACGCCCCCCCCCTCCCTATCCCCTCTCCATCCCAATCACAGCCAATAACACACCTGTCTCGACCTGTCCTTCCTCACCACAACTGTCATTTCTGACAGTGTGTATTGACGGGGAGGCGAGACCAGGAGCTTTACACATGTGCCAACACACATATATATTTCATTCACTTGGGCACTAGGGGACTCGAACCGGCGACTTCACGACCGTAATGCGGTAGCTCTACCACTGTACCATTGAGACAAGCCCCAGTAGGACAGATGTCCTCCCCCCCCCCCCCCCCTCGGAGGCAGGAGACACCGCTACACCAGCCCGCGCATACTGCCGAGGTCTCCGGGGGTGGGGCGGCGCCCCCCACACTCTCGCCTGCAGCAACAGTGTTGTTATGGGTCCTCCCGCTAGGCCTGAGCGTCCTCACATGTGCAGGCAGTGTCGTCCTCGGCCCTGTTGGCACCGGACACTGCCCTGGACGCTGCCTCCTGTTGGCACCGGACACTGCCCTGGACGCTGCCTCCTGTTGGCACCGGACACTGCCCTGGACGCTGCCTCCGACTGGCACCGGACACTGCCCTGGACGCTGCCTCCGGCTGGCACCGGACACTGCCCTGGACGCTGCCTCCTGTTGGCACCGGACACTGCCCTGGACGCTGCCTCCGGCTGGCACCGGACACTGCCCTGGACGCTGCCTCCGGCTGGCACCGGACACTGCCCTGGACGCTGCCTCCTGTTGGCACCGGACACTGCCCTGGACGCTGCCTCCGGCTGGCACCGGACACTGCCCTCTACGCTGCCTCCTGTTGGCACCGGACACTGCCCTGGACGCTGCCTCCGGCTGGCACCGGACACTGCCCTGGACGCTGCCTCCTGTTGGCACCGGACACTGCCCTGGACGCTGCCTCCTGTTGGCACCGGACACTGCCCTCTACGCTGCCTCCTGTTGGCACCGGACACTGCCCTGGACGCTGCCTCCGGCTGGCACCGGACACTGCCCTGGACGCTGCCTCCTGTTGGCACCGGACACTGCCCTGGACGCTGCCTCCTGTTGGCACCGGACACTGCCCTGGACGCTGCCATCCGGCTGGCACCGGACACTGCCCTGGACGCTGCCTCCTGTTGGCACCGGACACTGCCCTGGACGCCGCCGCCTGTTGGCACCGGACACATGACCCCTCGGAACCCGGTCAACCCATTGTGGCCGCTGTATAGAAAACGCCATTAATAACGTGGCTTAATTTTTAGCAATACAATGCATGTTAACGGAATTATCTGATTACGTTAAAAATACGACGGATTGAATGAGGTTGTTATTGACAGCTCCAATTTCTTACGAGGAACTGTGAAATAAGAAGAGGTCGTTGCCAACAATGGTGAGACTAACGGCCAGGTGGAAGAGGTCATGGAGAGGAAGGTGAGCCAGCAGGTGCCTCTGATGAAGAGGTCAACACTGCCTCACCTGCTCTATACTCCCCTGCTGGAGCCTTCACTCATCCACTCTCACCACCACAGTCCTCAAGGACGTAATGGGGGAGGAAAATGACCCTTACCCTCACACAGCACCGCTCCTGTGCCAGGTAAGTCAAGTTACGGGCTCACCATAGCCCGTGCTACTTGCCCCGCTCCAGTGCCAGGTAAGCTACGGGCTCACCATAGCCCGTGCTACTTGGAACTTGTTCCGAGTAGTTGAATCTATAACAACAACAACAATGACCCTTACCCACTCCAATGACCAGTTCCCAGACCTCCCACACACATCCTCACCACGAACTCCTAAATACTCGGCAGACACGGCAACAAAACGAGATTATACATAGCAGAAGCCTTTCACGTCAAACATTCCATCAAATTATCAATAGGAATGTTCTCCCATATAGTTGTTGTTATAGATTCAGCTGCTCGGAACAAATTCCAAGTAGCACGGGCTATGGTGAGCCCGTAGTGGACTTACGTGGCACAGGAGCGGTGCCTGGTACCATATAGAAGAAGTGCCAGTGTTATAGCTCACCGACCAATGAGAAGATGGGAAGGGATTACCCGATCACCTAACAGGGTAACCACCTCTCCTCATTACACAACCATCAAATATATAGTGTTACTCTCACTTAACTATTACCCCCTTTTACGGGCTCGCCATAGCCCGTGCTACATAGACACTTCGTTCTGAGGAGCTAATTCTAAAAAACAACTTAACTATTACTATACCTCTGAAGATGCTACGATGCGCCTTAGAAAACATGCCTCGCTCTCCTTAAATGTGTACAATTTATTTATAAGAAACGTTGAAACTTCCTTCCCAAGTGAAGAAGTCACTAAGACATGTTGTGATGTCTTGTGCTACACTCATTCCTTCAACTCTTCCTCTCACCTTCAATATCATGTCTTCCAAGAATGAATTTCAATATATTAATATAGGCATGTTTATATATAGTGCAAGGCTACCCTTCCATTTAGTATGTACATGTATTTAATGTTTGTCTACAGGATCGAGTTGTTAGCTCTTGGACCCCGCCTTTCTAACCAATCTATTTCTCCTCTATTATATCTATTACATTTATTTCTCTTTAACACACACACTGGAAGAGGTACAAGGGGTGCCCAGGTCTGTCTGTCTGTCTCCTCCCCCCTCACTCTTCTTCCCCCTTTCTCACCTCTCCCTCTCTATTCAACCCCCCCCCCCCCCACCTCTCACTCCTGGTTCCTGGCGGGAAAGTTGTGGTGACAGGACCACTGGGTGAACGGGTTTTCAAGGGTTCTATAAGATTCGTGTTTTCAATACTACGGCTAAAGATAAGCAGATTTTTATTTAATTTTCCCGAGACCAAAACATGATGTTAAGAATTAATGTATGATTTTTTTTATTTTTTTCAAAGTACTTACGGAATCCAGAGTTGGTGCAGTACTAAAACCATTGTAGTAGCGAGTATGTGACAGACAGACAGACAGAGAGACAGAGACAAAGACAGAGAGAGACAGACAGAGACAGACAGACAGAGATCCTTTACAATGTATCGACGGAGTTGTTGATCTCTGTTCTGGTGCTGCTCTTGTGGGCAGCGCCCACAAGAGAGACAACAACAGGTGTCTCCCTGTCCCCAAGAGACCAGCCCAAACCTCACCAATTGGAAACAACAATTCCATGAGGATTATTCTTTAATACCTCCCTTATTGCCCCAATTAATATTTCTCACCACCTTTTCCTTCACATTAACATTCCTCACCCTTATCCTCCTCCCCTCACAAAAAAACATCATCCTCCGTCCGATCACAGTTACAGAAAGCCAAAGACTCTGTCGATAACATGATACAAGTGTGTTTTGAACATGTTCACCGACCTCCATGCCTGACCTTGCCCCCCCCCACTGCCCTCTTCACAGGTAATAAACATTCCCGGGTCAAAAACTATCAGAGCTTCACACACGTTTCGGGCCCTTCAGCCTGGCCCCGCCTAACAATACCTGCCGGATGTCCCGGACCACGCAAAAGTCTTACCCTCCCCCCAAAAAAAAATATCCGGGTCTAAGGGGGAGTTCTTCCATCCTTTACAGCACCAGCAGCAGCCGGATCTTCAAGCTAATGTAGGCGCCAAGGCAGGCTACTGCACGAGCCAGGTGCAGCCCGTAGGCTACTGCAGGACCCCAGGTGTAGTCTACAGGCTACTGCAGGACCCCAGGTGTAGTCTACAGGCTACTGCAGGACCCCAGGTGTAGTCTACAGGCTACTGCAGGACCCCAGGTGTAGTCTACAGGCTACTGCAGGACCCCAGGTGTAGTCTACAGGCTACTGCAGGACCCCAGGTGTAGTCTACAGGCTACTGCAGGACCCCAGGTGTAGTCTACAGGCTACTGCAGGACCCCAGGTGTAGTCTACAGGCTACTGCAGGACCCCAGGTGTAGTCTACAGGCTACTGCAGGACCCCAGGTGTAGTCTACAGGCTACTGCAGGACCCCAGGTGTAGTCTACAGGCTACTGCAGGACCCCAGGTGTAGTCTACAGGCTACTGCAGGACCCCAGGTGTAGTCTACAGGCTACTGCAGGACCCCAGGTGTAGTCTACAGGCTACTGCAGGACCCCAGGTGTAGTCTACAGGCTACTGCAGGACCCCAGGTGTAGTCTACAGGCTACTGCAGGACCCCAGGTGTAGTCTACAGGCTACTGCAGGACCCCAGGTGTAGTCTACAGGCTACTGCAGGACCCCAGGTGTAGTCTACAGGCTACTGCAGGACCCCAGGTGTAGTCTACAGGCTACTGCAGGACCCCAGGTGTAGTCTACAGGCTACTGCAGGACCCCAGGTGTAGTCTACAGGCTACTGCAGGACCCCAGGTGTAGTCTACAGGCTACTGCAGGACCCCAGGTGTAGTCTACAGGCTACTGCAGGACCCCAGGTGTAGTCTACAGGCTACTGCAGGACCCCAGGTGTAGTCTACAGGCTACTGCAGGACCCCAGGTGTAGTCTACAGGCTACTGCAGGACCCCAGGTGTAGTCTACAGGCTACTGCAGGACCCCAGGTGTAGTCTACAGGCTACTGCAGAAATTAGCAGAGGTTTATAAGCTTTTACAGGCGTCTAGGACAGTCTATAGGAGAGAGGGAACAAGGGAGAGCGGGCCTGCATGGAGGAGAAAATGTCCACTAAAAGTCTTTTAGCGAGTATGACAAGTGTGGGATGAGGCGGTGTGGAGACGAGCCAGGTGTGGAGAGTAAAGGCTTCCCACCACAGCCAAACACATCAACACACGGATCAACAGAAGGATGTCCACCACCCCCTCCCCCCCCCCTACCATCTTACCCGCGGCCCTGGCAAATGAAACAAGCAATCTGTGCAGGTAACAACAAATTAGGATTCATCTGACGGAGCCACACGGATGCTGGCAAGGTCCTTCGCGTAGGACACAAGGATAGGCAGCCTTCAGCCAGCACCTGTCTTCAAGAAGGCTATTGTAAAGACATGGGCGTAACACTGTAAGAGGTGAGTGCGTGAGTGTGTTACCGTATGTGTGTAGTGATGTACGAGTGTATGAATATGAGTGTGTACACACGCACCTAGCATGCATGGCCGAGCGTCAGCAAAAGTCCCGCTTTTCGAGCATCAGTAGTTTAAAATGCACTGATTTTCACTTGCTTATCATATTTACATTTTCAAATCGTAAATCGAATTGTCCCCCGACAACCTACTTATGCAGTCAGTTCCACTCATTTACGACTTTTAAACTGAAGCAGTTCCTTCTGACATCTCTCGACTCGTCTGTCTCTCCAGTTTCCTGTTATGTCCTCTCCTCCTACTGTTCTCATTTTGAACTTTATCTACTTAGACAATTCCACACAGAATCTTGCACCTCGTTGTCATGTCCGTCATACTCCTTGTTTTCTTCAAGTATAGTCGTGTCCAGTTCCCTAAGTCAGTGTCCATAGCTGAAACCCCTTAGTCTTGGCAGGGAAAGGTCTTAGGGTCAATTGCCTGGTGTGTACTGACGTGAGAGATCCCAATGACATGTAACAGGTTCCAACAAGCAGTGAAAGGACTCGTACATGCAGGGAACGAGGTCAAACGAGCATGGAAACAAGGTCAAACAAGCAGGAAACAAGGTCAAACAAGCAGGGAACAAGGTCAAACAAGCAGGGAACAAGGTCAAACAAGCAGGGAACAAGGTCAAACAAGCAGGGAACAAGGTCAAACAAGCAGGGAACAAGGTCAAACGAGCATGGAAACAAGGTCAAACAATCAGGGAATAAGGTCAAACAAGCAGGGAACAAGGTCAAACAAGCAGGGAACGAGGTCAAACAAGCAGGGAACGAGGTCAAACAAGCAGGGAACGAGGTCAAACAAGCAGGGAACAAGGTCAAACAAGCAGGGAACGAGGTCAAACAAGCAGGGAACGAGGTCAAACAAGCAGGGAACGAGGTCAAACAAGCAGGGAACAAGGTCAAACAAGCAGGGAACAAGGTCAAACAAGCAGGAAAACAAGGTCAAACAAGCAGGGAACAAGGTCAAACAAACAGGGAACGAGGTCAAACAAGCCGAGGGGGAAACAATGCCTCACTGACGAGCAAATCTCAAAATCTAGCCTCGTTATCGTAGTCAAGAACGATCCTCACGGATAAAATAAAAGAGTAAAAAACACTCTCTGAGAAAGACAACGAAGTTAGCGTGTTGACCTGCCCGCAGCGCCCGGGGCCGCCTCCCAACTTTTGCAAGTCTTAACGGTTTAGAAAAACAGAACTTAACCTGGTTTATGCTCGTTAAGCTAGTTGTTTAAGGTAGGGGGGGGGAGGAGAGAGGTGGGGGGTTGTGGGGTGTGTGGGGGGGGGCGCCACTTCACAACAGGAAACACACAGGACAAAATGTTATAAGCAACTTTCACCATTTAATTTTGTAAGACAAATATCAGCTCTGGAAAACCAACGGTGGAAGGTTATCGTCTGGCCTACCCCCCTGGACACCTGGCCTGCCCCCCTGGACACCTGGCCTGCCCCCCTGGACACCTGGCCCGCCCCCTGGACACCTGGCCTGCCCCCCCCGGACACCTGGCCCGCCCCCTGGACACCTGGCCTGCCCCCCTGGACACCTGGCCTGCCCCCTGGACACCTGGCCCACCCCCCCGGACACCTGGCCCGCCCCCCTGGACACCTGGCCCGCCGCCCCGGACACCTGGCCCGCCCCCCCCTGGACACCTGGCCCGCCCCCCCCCTGGACACCTGGCCCGCCCCCTGGACACCTGACAACAAGAGAAAGTATATCTGACGTCTCTTTGGCTTTATCCTGATCGAGCAAAACAAGTCCTGTCAGATATTCACATACCTGAACCCGTGGACTGTACCCTCCTGGGTGCCTCTTGGTCCGTACCTTGTTTTGGGGCCCTTTGGTTGTGCCCTTCCCTTTGTGGCCCCTGGATTGTGGCCCCTGGATTGTGCCCCCTGGATTGTGGCCCCTGGATTGTGTCCACTTGCAGCAGTTATCCTGGAATAGAGGAGCCACGGCCCTAACAGAACACACGTAAGGACAGACAAGATCGCAGCTCACGAAGCCGTCAACCTTCTCCCAAGATGACAATATTGCCACAAGGTTTACTTTATGCAGGGTTTACCCCTCCCCCCCCTCCCTCCCCCCGCCAGCGGTAAACATGTAAACCCTTTAGCACCCCATTGTGACCCCCACCCCTCTCTCGCTGCTGCTGTTCCTGACATGCAACTAACCCTCGAACGCTTTTTCCGTCCTCTTTTTTTTTTTCCCCAAATCAATTGGTCTACATTCGTACTGTAGGTGGTATACCGAGTACCCAATCTCTCCTCCCCTCCCATGCTCCTCTCTCCCTCCCTCCCAGCCCAGTATGGAAGGCAGTATAATTGGATTTTTGCTGAAACTTTTACCACGGCGAACTTGCCAATAAAGCCTAACGAGGAGCATTCAGCCTTAATTGAAAGGACAGAGCCGAAGCACACAGTCAGCTGGGAGTAAACTACCGCACGCACCTAACAAGGCTATTTCGGTCCCAGGTTCACACACATTAACAAGGAGATTTGGAATTTTGTTGAATGGTAAAACTGGTTTCATTATTTTGGACCAGAGAGAATGGGAAGCGCACCAGAGTCCAACAGTTGCATTGTCATCTGGAAGATATTGTAAAAATGTTATATTTTAAGGGTACCCTGTGGGCGGGTCCCCGACGCCCACAGGGTGGCTGTGGGCGGGTCCCCGACGCCCACAGGGTGGCTGTGGGAGGGTCCCCGACGCCCACAGGGGTGGCTGTGGGGGTCCACTTGCAACATGAAATAACTTGAACCAAACGCTCAGTCAAGGGGGGAATGGCACCACGTTGAATGCAGACTACAAGGCACTGTCTACATGCGCCGCCTCTGAGTCATGCAGTGCCAGGCACTTGTGCCACAGTGCTCACCCCCTCCCCCCCTCCGGCTCTGATCTAACCTCTTCCCCTAATCACGATCAAACTCCATCCCCCCCCCTACCCCCTATTCTGAATCTCCCCCTTAACCATTTTCGCCTGTCCTCACCTCTTTTCAACAGTGCAAAACTAGGCACCGTCAAGAGGAACAAACCCGTCCACCGTGTGTTTGACAGGAGCCCAGGAGCTGAAGCACGCCCTGAACATATAACAACAGGCTTCATCATCAAAGGTGATGAACAAGATCATCCATAAAGGGTGTGGAACACGATCGAAAATTTATAAGAGGTTAGGGGAGGTAGAAATAGCCTAAGCTACTCTATCCCTTTGGGATGTATTTCTTTGTCTCAGTAAACATACTTGAATATAAGACGCAATCGTATAAGGTTAACTAACTTCTAAGGGAAATACCCCCATCCTATTAAAAATAAGCGTAAATAGAAAATTATATCTGTTGTGATGTGTTCAACTGAACGTTGAACACATCACAACGTGTAAAAACATCGGAGTGTGTATATATGAATGCTACACAGTATTCATCTATAAACATCCATATATGGTGAAACACATGTGAAGAACCTCTCACACACTCACAGCTCCCTGACAAGAGGGAGCCAGCTTAGCTTAGCTGCCAACACCCACACATCGTGTCAGCAAGGCGGACAGCCCGCCTGCTGTCATACCTATTTTTCTATATTTCCCTTTTCTAAACTTTTTCCTTTACCTGTACGTCATCTACTTTAATCCCCCCCCCCCTAAAAAAAAATGACCCCTCCACACTTTTTTCACCCTATTAAACACCCTGTCTTTCACCCCCCCCCCCCACCCCACGACCACACTTTCTCCACTCACCCCCACCCAACATATCCCCCCCCTCACCTGCCCCCCCCCCCTCTCTCACTTCGTCAGCTCAGCAAGGGTGATTTTTTTTTCAGGGATATTCCTGCGCGGGCCCTAAGCCTCTGGCTGGCCCACTAAGTGTTGCTTGTTTCTGTTTTACTTGGGCGGAGTATGAGTATTTATGACTTATGGTCGCTTCAGTAAGATTTTGTCCCACGTGTTTAACAACTTCTTCTGCTCTGTTGAATCTAAGTTGAAATCTTAATGGGTTTGTAACTGTGCACTGTGTTAGATAATGTTCCAGTGGTCTGTTGTGGTTGTAACTGTGCACTGTGTTAGATAATGTTCCAGTGGTGTGTCGGGCATTTCTCCAGTGTTGACATAGTGCAGGGTGATGGATCCCTGAAAAACAAAACCTCCAACAGCACTGCTCCCTTACCTAATAATCTCATATCAAACGCCATCAAAAGAGGAACTCGTATACTCAGGGGGGGGGGGGGGACAACATCAAACACACACACACACACAGATGTAGGGATCTGGGAGGTCTCTAGGGAGCCGGACCCAAAGAAGGGGCTCCAGGGAAAGGAATTGGAATCGGTTCAGGAGGGATTTTGTTGATGCTACTGGCGCCAAGGTCTGGTAGCTACACTGATTGTGTTTAGGCTGGCAACCCAAGAAGTTCACTGTCGTAAGGTCTAAACTAGGCCAGGTCAGGCGAGGCCAGGCCAGGTCAGGCGAGGCCAGGCCAGGTCAGGCGAGGCCAGGCCAGGTCAGGCGAGGCCAGGCCAGGCCAGGTCAGGGTGTCAGAAAGTGGTGTAGCATCCCAGACTGTACTGATGCCTAAGGTAACCACAGCATCTTGCCTCTGGTATAATCAGTGACGGAACAAGCTACCAATGCCCTCTACCTTCCTCACAGCAGACATGGGAAGGTACGGTATTCCCAGTCTCTCACTCACTCCCTAATGAATTAAAAAGTTGTCCAACCCATAGAATCAAAAAGTACCTACTTTCAACCTCCTAGTTTCCCCATCCTGTACTACTAACTCACACTGTGTCCTGTACTTCACTCGCCCAATTTAGTACCAACACATGTTGTTTTATCACTATAATCCATTCTATCAATTTAAAATGTAGTTATTGTGCTGAATTCAAGTTCTATTAGAATATATAGTCCCTATTATTCATGTAGTGTTAGCTTAGTGTTAACGGCTTTACGAGACACTCACTCGCCAATGTTTGTACTCACACAACCCCAGGTGGTGCCTTCTAGTGTATAAATAATCAATAACCTGGGTGTGTGGAGGGCCCCAGATGAGGCTCCTGCCTTTGGAATGAACAACCTGGTGGGGGGGGGGGGAGCAGGCACGCACACTGGCACACTTTCATATTGCTAACACCCCTATGTGGTGAACCCGCACCATGCACAGTGTGGTCTGGGGAAACATGCACTCACACATGTACACACACACACACACACACACACACACACACACACACACACACACACACACACAGGGGCCTCGTAGCCTGGTGGATAGCGCGCAGGACTCATAATTCTGTGGCGCGGGTTCGATTCCCGCACGAGGCAGAAACAAATGGGCAAAGTTTCTTTCACCCTAAGTGCCCCTGTTACCTAGCAGTAAATAGGTACCTGGGAGTTAGTCAGCTGTCACGGGCTGCTTCCTGAGGTGTGTGTGTGTGGTGTGGGGGAAAAAAAATAGTTAGTAAACAGTTGATTGACAGTTGAGAGGCGGGCCGAAAGAGCTAAGCTCAACCCCCGCAAAAACACAACTAGTAAACACAACTAGTAAACACACACTAGTATGACCGTAACACTATGATAGTTTAAGACACGTCGCACAGAGTGTAGTAATATCGTGAGGAATGGTTTCTTTAGTTGTCTTCAGCGGGAGTTGATTAATGATATAAGGATAGTCACTACAGTGTTTACCTGGATTTACCCGAGAGCCACTAACACTAGTGGCCTCGACGAGGACAGGAAACCGGCGGCTTGTCGAAGGTCCCCACCCCCCTCTCCCATTTTTCTTTATGATCTTTTCCAGATGTACTTTAAAAGAGGAGTTTTGGCATTTACGACTTCGGCGGGTAAGAGGTTCCATAGGTTAATAACCCTGTGGGCGAAAAGGCATCTCCTTTTCTCAGTTCTATATTGTGGCTTGTTGAGCTGTAAACAGTTGCTCCTTGTTTCTGTTACATCTGACCATTCGAAGAAATTTTCCGTATCAACGTCCTCCAAATAATTCTGTATTTTAAAAGTTCCAGCGAGATCCATTTTCCTCACCCGTTTCTGACACGCGAGTCGCCTTAGCTCTGGAATGATTTTTGTTGGCCGGTGTTGCACACTCTCCAGAGCCGCCGTGTCCTGCTGGAGCTGTGGTGTCCGTGCCTCGATACAGTAATCACGCACCACAGATTTATACAATTCATTCACTTCCTTCTTTTCCTTAAAGTCAAAGGTTCGCTTCATTATTCCAACGGTCTGGTTAACTTTTTTGACTGTTGCCCCCCTACCTGCTGTGCAACTTTCCTTCAGTGGCGCATTTGGACTCCAAGGTCCTTATGATGAGAGATAAGCCTAATAACTTTTCAATTCACACGTTATTATTATTTTTGTTGGCCGCTGATACTTTGTTGCATTATATTTGTTTGTTTGTTGCATTCTTTTGTTGCACAATCAACTTGAGAATGGTCCAGGACGGACTGAAACATCGTCGTCTCTTCACTTTCTAGTGTGTGGTCTGGTCAACATTTTTTAGCCACATTGTGACTCCTCGTCTGCATATAATAACAATAATTATAAAGTTGTGTTCCTTGTGTCCCTTGGACTGGTTCAAATTGAAAAAAAATTGATGAAGAGGCTCATACGTCAGGCTGCGAGCAGCCGCGTCCAACAGCCTGGTTGATCAGTCCAGCAACCAGGACGCCTGGTCGACGACCGGGCCGCGGGGACGCTAAGCCCCGGAAGCACCTCAAGGTAAGGAGGGTGTTGTAGAGAGAATTAAACTATTATCGAATAGAAATTTGGACTTTAAGAACACAGTTGAAATAGGAACACATAATTGGAATTAATAATGGAGTTGACGCAATATTAAGAAGAGGAATGTCCATCACTGATCTTAATAAGGTCGGACACGGACACCACTGTATGCCCCGCCATATAGATGCCAGCTTCTGACATCTGTCAGTGAAACTGACGGTCTGCAGTTTCTCATCCCAGAAATCCATACATGGGTTTCTGCGATGCCTCTGTTATACAAGTTAAATATAAAAATATAGAAGCTGAGAATGGCTGCACAAGTCCACTACAAATACCAGCTAACTGTAAAACAAGGCGGCTGTCTATTCAAACAACTGAAGGTCGAATAGTTGGACAACGGTCAGAATTGAAGGCTCATTTTACGTGTTCCAAACCTGAAAATCTTTGGCGCGTAATTTGAGGCACAAAATCGTGCATTTCTGCTTTTTTTATGCAACATATAGTTAGTGAAGCACAAAAAATTAACAATTATTAGAGTCCAAAAACATTAATAAAGTTGTTTGATGATATCTTGTTAGATCAGTTGGACAGTAGATAGGCTTCCTGCCTACAATGTTGACCTGGGGCCAGATTCGCGAGGCAGTTACGCAAGCACTTACGAACCTGTACATCTTTTCCGAATCTTTGGCGGCTTTGTTTACAATTATTAAACAGTTAATGAGCTCTGAAGCACCAGGAGGCTGTTTATAACAATAACAATACTTGATTGAGAAGTTTTCATGCTTGTAAACTGTTTAATAAATGTAACCAAAGCCGTCAAAGATTGAGGAAAGATGTACACGTTCGTAAGTGTTTGCGTAACTGCTTCGTGAATCTGGCCCCTGCTCACTTGTAATATTAAAGAATATTTGAGCCCAAAGCCATATCCGGACAACCGCTATGAAACAAAAGTTGAAAAAAATTAAGAACCAATAATCTTATTACAACACATCAATATATTTTAAGCCACCGATGTGAGAGTGTTGCTGTAATATCCGTCACAACAGCTGAAGCACAACCTGCCTCATAACACAACAGTTGTGAAAAACATGAAGTGCTTCACAAGAAACAACAGGTAAGGCTCAATACCAAATAGCAAAAAATAGAGTTAATTGGAATAATACAAAATAATAAAATGGAATAATGCAATTTAAGGATGCCGCCAGTTGTAAATCCATTTGAATGTATATATATTTATCACTCATTCAGGCCCATGGGGTGTTTTTTGAACTACATACCTACTCACTACTAAGCAAGAAACAAACAGGTACACAAGCCTGCCACCCACACAAACACCACCACACATACACAACAAACATCCAAATTTAACCTCTCCCAACACCCAGAAAAAATTACCCTGTTACCCACTGAACAAAAGTCAAGGTGAACACCCCCCCCCCCCCCCCGGGGACAGTTCCCGTAGTAATACTAACAGGCTCCACCGTTTTTATGAATGGTGAGTCAAGTGATGTGAGTAACAGCGGTCACATGAATGAACACCACACACTCCATTGGAAAGGTCAAGACTTGTTTCTCCCTTACCTTCAAGGTAAGGGATGGAAATGGGCAAGGGTGTGTTGGGGTGGGGGGGTGTTGGGGGGTGGGGGTGTGTTGGGGGGTGGGGGTGTGTTGGAGTGGGGGGGTGTTGGGGGGTGGGGGTGTGTTGGGGTGGGGGGGTGTTGGGGGGTGGGGGTGTGTTGGGGGTGGGGGTGTGTTGGAGTGGGGGGGTGTTGGAGTGGGGGGGTGTTGGGGGGTGGGGGTGTGTTGGGGTAGGGGTGTGTTGGGGTAGGGGTGTGTTGGGGTAGGGGTGTGTTGGGGTAGGGGTGTGTTGAGGTAGGGGTGTGTTGGTGTAGGGGTGTGTTGAGGTAGGGGTGTGTTGGTGTAGGGGTGTGTTGGGGTAGGGGTGTGTTGAGGTAGGGGTGTGTTGGGGTAGGGGTGTGTTGGGGTAGGGGTGTGTTGAGGTAGGGGTGTGTTGAGGTAGGGGTGTGTTGAGGTAGGGGTGTGTTGGTGTAGGGGTGTGTTGAGGTAGGGGTGTGTTGGGGTAGGGGTGTGTTGGGGTAGGGGTGTGTTGAGGTAGGGGTGTGTTGAGGTAGGGGTGTGTTGAGGTAGGGGTGTGTTGAGGTAGGGGTGTGTTGAGGTAGGGGTGTGTTGGGGTAGGGGTGTGTTGAGGTAGGGGTGTGTTGAGGTAGGGGGCAGTGTAACGATGGGGGTGTGTTGGGGTAGGGGTGTGTTGAGGTAGGGGTGTGTTGAGGTAGGGGTGTGTTGAGGTAGGGGTGTGTTGAGGTAGGGGTGTGTTGAGGTAGGGGGCAGTGTAACGACGGGGGTGTGTTTGAGGTGTTAAGGGTAGGGGAAAGGGTAGTCGAGGTGTGTTAGGATAGAGTGCATCATTATGGTGACCTTAGGCTCTCTTCAAAAGTCCGAGGCAGCGGAAGTGTATGAACTGGCTGATTATTGTGACAGGTTTAAGACGGGAGACTTCTCGGGCGGCTGTCAGCATCCTCTGGCAGCCTCCACCAGTTATGTGAGGCTGTCGGTGCTTGCAAGACCCGGCGGCAACCAGCAACTTGAGCTGGAAATATTGTTGAGAACTGGTGCACAATGAGGAGGTGTGACGAGGGCCAGAGGGCATGTCACAGGTGTGAGACAAAAGATGATATCTTGGCATCTAATTGGGACTAACAGTCCCACTGTGAGTGAGACAGTTAGTTCTGACCTGACTGCCCAAATGATTATGTACTTCTGAGGCCAGAGAGGTACATTATAATTTACGAGTGGGAAATATTAAAGGACTGGTTGTAAATCTGCACACTGAAATAACTCATTCCATGACCAGAAAGTATGTTGCAAGTATGAAATATCTCCACTGAAAAACAGATCTGCAATAGGTATGTTGAAAGATAATTCAATCACCATTAAGGCCCCCCAGACTTTTCAACACACTCCTACTAAGCATAAGGGGCATAACTAACCGGACTCCCACGGTGTTCAAGAGAGAACTTGATAAACACCTGCAAAGAATACCTGATCAACCAGGCTGTGGACTCGTACGTTAAACTGTGCAGCAGTGAAGTGAATACCAGCCTCATCAGAGACTCGTAGGGACACTCATCCCACGAATCAACAACAGGTAGTTCACCCTACATCTCTCCTTTCACCCTACACCTCACTCATTTCCTCTCTTTCTCTCTCGCACGTATTCTACATTTAACTTTATGTGGAAGGAGGGGAGAAATGCAAGAAAGGGAAGGTTGATGTAAATTCCTTTGTACTCCGACGGCTGTGAATGTGATTAAGAGGGGCGGCTCTTGTCAAGATTTCTCTCTTCCTTTGTTTTACACACAGGTGGGTACAGGAGCAGACGACTGCTGACTCCTGTTAGCAGGCTGAGAGCTTTCCTTTCCCATAGCTCATGGTAAGCCTTACCCTACTAGTTTTACACACAGGAGGGTACAGGAGCAGACGACTGCTGACTCCTGTTAGCTGGCTGAGAGCTTTCCCTTCCCATAGCTCATGGTAAGCCTTACCCTACTAGTTTTACACACAGGTGGGTACAGGAGCAGACGACTGCTGACTCCTGTTAGCAGGCTGAGAGCTTTCCCTTCCCATAGCTCATGGTAAGCCTTACCCTACTAGTTTTACACACAGGAGGGTACAGGAGCAGACGACTGCTGACTCCTGTTAGCTGGCTGAGAGCTTTCCCTTCCCATAGCTCATGGTAAGCCTTACCCTACTAGTTTTACACACAGGTGGGTACAGGAGCAGATGACTGCTGACTCCTGTTAGCAGGCTGAGAGCTTTCCCTTCCCATAGCTCATGGTAAGCCTTACCCTACTAGTTTTACACACAGGAGGGTACAGGAGCAGACGACTGCTGACTCCTGTTAGCTGGCTGAGAGCTTTCCCTTCCCATAGCTCATGGTAAGCCTTACCCTACTAGTTTTACACACAGGTGGGTACAGGAGCAGACGACTGCTGACTCCTGTTAGCAGGCTGAGAGCTTTCCCTTCCCATAGCTCATGGTAAGCCTTACCCTACTAGTTTTACACACAGGAGGGTACAGGAGCAGACGACTGCTGACTCCTGTTAGCAGGCTGAGAGCTTTCCCTTCCCATAGCTCATGGTAAGCCTTACCCTACTAGTTTTACACACAGGAGGGTACAGGAGCAGACGACTGCTGACTCCTGTTAGCAGGCTGAGAGCTTTCCCTTCCCATAGCTCATGGTAAGCCTTACCCTACTAGTTTTCCCTGAAACATGACCTGCAAATTGGTTACATAACCAGGTACCCAATTACTGCTGGGTGAACAGGGGGGGGGGGGCAGTTAAGGATTAGTACCCAGCCAATCTTCCTCAATCTTATCGTTATCACTCCACCTCCCGCCTTTATCTGCTTATCAAAGTATCACAGTATCTCTGCTCCCCTCTCCCCCCCCCCTTACCGTCTATTTCCACACATCTGTGTATTCATCAAGTGCAAATGCATATGACTTCAAGTGTATGTATAAATTATTCTAGCCGAAAGTATATTCATAGTAAACATATGCATGACATTATGTGTGTGTTCGATGCATATGACGTAGTCTACACATGACAATATACACATGTATGGCACAGCATACGCATGTATTACACAGTGTACACATGACACAGCACACACATGTATGCACCGGGGGAGTAGCAACAGTCAAAGGGAACAAGTCAAGGGGCACCGGATGGTGTAGGTGCCAACTCTTGCCTCGCCCCCGGACCCTCTCTTATTCTGGCCTCGCTAGTTTTTAGTCCTTGGTTCGAGATATGTGTTTAGAGAGCGAGCTAGTAATTAGCGAGCGAGTGAGCAAGCGAGTGAATAACCAAGTATGAGTGAGTGAGTTAGGAGGGGAGGGGGAAAGAAAGAGCAAGAAAAAGCAACAGAGAGAGCGCTGCCCGTCCTCCAAACAAAGACCCAAAAGTGATTCCATCCACCCGCCAAACCCCAGCTGTTTATGAATGAAAAACGGTTTACACACGACTCACAACTGATGACGACCGAACACTTCCGGAACAAGTGCTTCTCTGACGAATTTTGTTCGAACCACAACACTGTAAATCCTTCACCCACGTACTACAAATACAAATAATCGCCAACAGAACCTAAACACCTAACCTAACCAATGGCTAAATATGCACAAAGTTAATATATAATTATAATAATTTATAGTTTAGAAAATTTCTGTTCTGAATGAATAGTATGTTAAAATTTATGAATGCGTCTGTGGGGTCGACCGCTGGATGGAATAGACTGACTGAGGACGGGTTGCAGCAAGTAACGTCCTCAGACTTGTATTTGTAGTACGTGGGTGAAGCATTTACAGCGTTATAGTTCAAACAAAAGTCGTCAGTGAAGCACTTGTTCCGGAAGTGTTCGAACGAAATCAGTTGTGAGTCGTGTGTAAACCGTTTTTCATTCATAAACACCAGGGGGTTTGGCGGGTGCATGGAATGGACTTTGCCCTTTGTTTATGAGGACGGGCTAGAGGGAGAGTGAGGGAAAGAGAGGGAGAGAGAAGGGGAGGGAGAGAGAGAGAGAGAGAGAGAGAGAGAGAGAGAGAGAGAGAGAGAGAGAGAGAGAGAGAGAGAGAGAGAGAGAGAGAGAGAGAGAGAGAGAGAGAGAAGGAGAGAGAGAGAGAGAGAGAGAGAGAGAGAGAGAGAGAGAGAGAGAGAGAGAGAGAGAGAGAGAGAGAGAGAGAGAGAGAGAGAGAGAGAGAGAAGGAGAGAGAGAGAGAGAGAGAGAGAGAGAGAGAGAGAGAGAGAGAGAGAGAGAGAGAGAGAGAGAGAGAGAGAGAGAGAGAGAGAGAAGGAGAGAGAGAGAGAGAGAGAGAGAGAGAGAGAGAGAGAGAGAGAGAGAGAGAGAGAGAGAGAGAGAGAGAGAGAGAGAGAGAGAAGGAGAGAGAGAAGGAGAGAGAGAGAGAGAGAGAGAGAGAGAGAGAGAGAGAGAGAGAGAGAGAGAGAGAGAGAGAGAGAGAGAGAGAAGGAGAGAGAGAGAAGGAGAGAGAGAGAGAGAGAGAAGGAGAGAGAGAGAGAGAGAGAGAGAGAGAGAGAGAGAGAGAGAGAGAGAGAGAGAGAGAGAGAGAGAGAGAGAGAGAGAGAGAGAGAGAGAGAGAGAGAGAGAAGGAGAGAGAGAGAGAAGGAGAGAGAGAAGGAGAGAGAGAGAGAGAGAGAGAGAGAGAGAGAGAAGGGGAGGGGGAGAGAGAGAGAGAGAGAGAGAGAGAGAGAGAGAGAGAGAGAGAGAGAGAGAGAGAGAGAGAGAGAGAGAGAGAGAGAGAGAGAGAGAGAAGGGGAGGGGGGGAGAGAGAGAGAGAGAGAGAGAGAGAGAGAGAGAGAGAGAGAGAGAGAGAGAGAGAGAGAGAGAGAGAGAGAGAGAGAGAGAGAGAGAGAGAGAGAGAGAGAAGGGGAGGGGGAGAGAGAGAGAGAGAGAGAGAGAGAGAGAGAGAGAGAGAGAGAGAGAGAGAGAGAGAGAGAGAGAGAGAGAGAGAGAGAGAGAGCTAGCCACGTGCCTATACCCCACACACACACACCTACACCTGCCAGGCTGCCAACAGCTGACTCCCTAAATAAGTTCTGAGAGGAAATGTTTGCCTTGGTTTCTTCAGTTCTACTTTTGGCTGACGTCCTCGTGTGTTGGTGGTGGTGGTGGTGGTGAGGTGTCCTCATTAACCTCATGCACTCATAATCCGGCCTCCCGGGCTGCCTCTTAGGCAGTCTGGCTTTCAGCTGGATCCTCCTGTTTTGTGACACGGGCCTAAACAGCTAAATGGGCCCCCCACCCTCAGGTCAGTGTTGGTACTCTAAGGTTAAACTCGTACATGTAGACAGTTGGTGGGCCCCCTGGTGCTGGTGTGGGCCCCCTGGTGCTGGTGTGGGCCCCCTGGTGCTGGTGTGGGGCCCCCTGGTGCTGGTGTGGGCCCCCTGGTGCTGGTGTGGGCCCCCTGGTGCTGGTGGGAGGCCCCTGGTGCTGGTGGGCCCCCCTAGTGATGGTGGGGGCCCCCTGTCACACACACACTAACCGAGAGACCGGAACACCCTCGAAGATAACTGAAGCAACATCGAACATCTGACCTCGGGTGTAGACGACGAGAGCTCTACCAACTGAGCGATGAGCTAGCCACAATAGAGAAGGATTCCAGAGGCACCAAACTGCTGCCCTACAGTACCCAGGTGAACTATCAAGAATAAAAGCACAGTAATCTATACTTACATAGTTAATCCATCAAAGTAAAATTTGACACACACACACTCCATACACAGTGTCAAATGTAGATATGATAGAGCCCAGTAGGCTCAGGAATCTGTACATCAGTTGATTGACAGTTGAGAGGCGGGACCAAAGAGCCAGAGCTCAACCCCCCGCAAGCGCAAATAGGCGAGTACAAATAGGTGAGTACACAGACCGTAAGAACTTATTCGAAATAGCAATTATCAATCAAAGTGATTCTGGAATGTTATGCAAAAAGCAATGGAATTATAACAATAGTTCGATAATCAATTACACGTAAAAAAGGTTACAAAATAGTAAACACATACTCAAAACGTCAATTAAGCAGAAATAAACAATCGGTAAAAAAAAAAGAATGGAAAGCGAAGGAACTAAATCTACACGAATCATAAAGAAGAAACCAAAAACCAATTGATAATTTACATAGAAAAATTCCAGAGAGATTCCATTATAAGCAAACAACACTGCAGAAAGGTCCCTGCATCCAAGATTTCTAGCCTCGAACCCGTGCCAAGAATGGTTCGTCCCCATGATGATGATGATTCCTGCTCTCTCCGAAAATGCTGGCTTAGATAATGCTGTGCTCGTCCCCAAAAGATACCTCTGTGTTCCAATAACACTGATTTTAAAAGTTGCAAACAAAACCTGCAACATATCCCATATTTCATCTGAAGCACAAATGAGTAGGCATCCTATCTTTAAATTTAATTTGACGCTATAGAATTCATATTAACGAAAAATCTTAAATCTAATTGACGTTATTAATAATTTCAAAATTTCCTTAGTCGACTTCTAATGCAATAACTGATAGAGCCAGTTACTTGCATACATCACAACACATATGCAATGATATGCATACATCATATGTATGATGCATCAGGGTAGCCTGATGCATCATACATCGGGATAGCCTGATGCATCATACATTGGGGTAGCCTGATGCATCATACATCGGGGTAGCCTGATGCATCATACATCAGGGTAGCCTGATGTATTCAAGATTTCAGTTTAGTGATCTGACGAGGACAAAATTCCTTTAAAAATTCCTTACAAGAGTATATATAAATATATTATTAAAATTGTCGATCACAGATATAATGGCACGAATTGGAATACCTGCGTTTCGTACCTTCCGTAACCCTTATAAAATACCTGACTTAGAGCAAGTTGCAACCACTTGGGTGGAGTCAGGACATATATCCTTCAACCTTATTTCAACCTTATTTATTCAGCCTGACACATCAATATATATGAAAGGCATCAATAATTACTTTCGTGAATTTATAGGTGGATATGCACAGGTGTGACACTAACCTGGTCCAAACCCCACACACACACCTGTTACAGCATTCTGACAGCCGAACACAAACCCACACCTGCTAGAACACACACCCACACAGGCACAAAAACACACACACACCTGCTCCCATATCATGACGGGTTTGGCATGATATGCGAGCACAGTTGGCTACAGCCTAAATCCATGGCCCACTCTGCACCCCCCACCCCCCTATGGCCCACTCTTCACCCCCCCTCCCATGGCCCACTCTTCACCCCCCACCCCCCTATGGCCCACTCTTCACCCCCTCCCATGGCCCACTCTGCACCCCCCACCCCCCTATGGCCCACTCTTCACCCCCTCCCATGGCCCACTTCACACAAGATCGAGCCCCACAGGAGCCATAAGACTGCTCCATCACGACTCCCTCCTTGGCTCCCTTGGAGACTTGTTCACTAGGTACTGTTCGACTCCCCCGACCTCAGCGACCCCGGATTCCCTTGAACTTTCTGAACCTACCTTTCTTTTTTTGAACACCTGTTTAGTGGTGGGGTTTGGGGAGAGGTTTAGGGGTGTGGGGGGGGGGGGGTATGGTGAGATACATTTGTTTTTCTAAATTGTTGAAGTGACAAGTAACGGTGACGCCTGTGGGGGGGGGGGCTATCAGTGCCAGCCCCCCCACAGTGCCAGTCCCCCCCCCCAGTGCCTGCCCCCCAACAGTGCCAGCCTACTAATTCAACCAATTATTTTCATATGACCAGACTTCCCACTTTAAAATCTCTTATGCACTTCAAAATAAAATAAAAAAATCAGTATATAAACTATATTTACAATTTAGTGTATATAGCCTCACAGGACTTTGTACGGTGATTTGTGATTTTGTCTGGCTAATTAGGGGGGGTCGAACCCTCGCTCCTCTCAACAAGGATTGGCTCCTATTCCGAAACCCATGCAGCAACTTCTATGAATTCTGAAATGTGGGGTTTGAGTGTCCATAGAGTGCATAAAGCTGTTATCGACGTTGACTCAACATCCGATTCGAGTTCGATGTTCGTGGTTCGATGTTCGTGGTTCGAGTTCGATGTTCGTGGTTCGAGTTCGATGTTCGTGGTAGCATGATAGCTGGGTCCATTGCCCCACCTTCTGAATATCTTAGTTTAAAGTAATGCCTCTCATCCCTCGTTATCGTATCTGCCTTTATAACTGTGTATTTAGCTTTTTTTGTCTAAACTTGTCTAACCTAACCTAGGGTAACTGCCTAACCTAACCTAGGGTAACCTTGCCTAACCCATTTCACATATCGACGACTCTAGTATTGAATAAGTTCTTTCTGATATCTCTGGCTAATTTTGATCTATGCCTCATTCATCTCCTGTTCCTACCTTTGAACAATGCTTCTTTGTTTACACTGTATTCCCTCTATGGATTTTATATGTCGTTATCATGTCCTCTCTTCCTATCCTCCTTCAGTGTGGGTTAGTCCCAGGTCCCATGGTCTTTCCTCGTACCTCAAGCTCTTCAACTTCGGAACGAGACTTGTTGCATAGATTTTCTACATTAGTCTTGTGGGTTTTCAGGTATAATTAGTTTTGTTGTGAAAAGGGAAGCCTAGATGTATATACGTATGAATATACTGTATGTATATACACACAAAGGGATAAGGAGGCAAATGGAGGGGGGGGGAGCAGAGGAGGGGTGAGGGGGTGGGGGGGAGCAGGGTTTAAACGTTGGACAACTGAGCCCAAACAGGTCTACTTGCGCTCCAATCCCAAGTAATGTCTCCATTTATCACTAAATAAGCATCAAGACTTTGCAATCTCTCCTAGTTCTAGCCTTTGATATTGTAGTCTTTCTCGTGCGCGCTCGCGCGTGTGTGTGTGTGTGTGTGTGTGTGTGTGTGTGTGTGTGTGTGTGTGTGTGTGTGTGTGTGTGTGTGTGTGTGTGTGTGTGTGTGTGTGTGTGTGTGTGTGTAAATTAATTACAACGCACATCGAGAAGACCCAAATTCAAATGAACTTTCAAATGGCATTTCAACCTAGCTGTTCTTGGCACCTCACCTACAGTGCCAGACCTACTGAGCCACAGCTGGTATTTTGCACTCGTAAATAAAAACTAATCAATTACTACTCGCGTGTAATTAGCCTTCGATCCTAACAACCATTAATCCTACCTAAGGGAGTTATTAAGTATTAAAGCCTTTTGTTGTCAATAATGGAAGACTGGGCCGTGGAGATATTGGTCCTCGGAGCCAGCACAAGGCAATGAGTTCAGAAACGATGCAGCTGTGAAAGGAACGCAGTTATTAGCTCATGTAACTGGTGCAACTTGACAACCACTTTCCAAGGGGAAGTGGGTGCAAGTGAACCCCTTAGCTAAGGGGTTCGAATCCCCCTTAACAACCTCCTAAACCAAGGGAGGAGCGTGGTTGAACCCCTTACCAAGGGATTATTACTGATAACTAACTCGCAAGTGAATAATAAAATATAAAGTAATAAATATACTAATATGATCTAAATAAAAAAAACAAATAACCGATTATAACAAATCTCAAGACTTAATACTAAAAATTACTAAATGAAAATAAAATATAACCGGATAAACCATTTTATTCACTCACTGTGAATCACAAGGTAATCACTCAAAGCCTGAATAATTGCTACACTCACTACAATATTATGACTATCCTGACTCGTGCAACATGCATAATAGATCACCAGACAAGAGAAAAACGGCTTCCACTTCTAATAGATTTAACCAATTTGTTCAAACAAACCCCACTCGCACAGAGCACCCAGCTTGACACACTCCACACCTCATCGAAACTTAACTGCAAAATAATGAAATAACTAAATAAAAGTCAGGATATGGCCGAAGAAACAATTGACAACACTCCTGAATTACAATATCATATCACCTCATTACAATGGTGGCAGCGGTGGGATGCTTCTAAATTTTGTTAATATGAAATAGTCCCCATACTTCTTATAGATCATTTTTGTACAGGCTACCGTAAATATTTCTCCTAAAGAAGTTATTTAACTTCGCTAAAAGCACAATAGAAAAAATTTCATGAAGATAAAATTGTTAGTGTTGAATTGTAAGATTATTGAAATGCTCGCCTCCTCTTTTAGACAAATGTGGACTAGTCTAACTAGTCCTCTCCTACACACAGAGATCACAATAACGCGATGAATCAAATGAACAAATAAGGTTGTGTAAAAGCCTGGGTTGTGCCTCGGAGAGGCTATGGGATCCAGTAAGTTCAGTAGAACTTCGGTTTCAACTCTTTTAACCCTGTCGTAGCTCAGTCAATTAAGGCAGTGTCTGGGATGCTCCCGGACGCAGGTTCGAATCCTCGTCACGGCCCTTGTGGATTTGTTCATTAGTCCTCTCCCACTCCCATAAGACCACCAACTATATTGGTGAATGGTCACCTTGAGACCCTTCGATGAAGAAGGAACAAAGAAGTTAATGCAGGCACTAGGCGGGCTGGCAGACCATCAGAGCCACTCTCTAACTTTCAAATGGTCTTGACCTTTACCAAGATCTACGCCCCGCTGGTTATTTTTAAGCTCAGCCTCTGAAGGAATGATAAAACACACATGTTTGTTCTCTCGAGGCCACAATCACCTCCAGGGAAGGAAAAATCATTCACGGGTCCATCATAATTATCATATTTATTTAAACATTTGGTTGCCAGGGATGGACGAAAGAGGAGAGGGAGGGAGAAAAGGAAAGATATGAGGAAGGAAAAATTAGCATGAAGGTGAAGAGGATAAAGGAAAATGGGAGTCACACCCCGGGCTAGTTATAAACAACCCGGCCAGTTTCCCTTGATCAAAGTCCTACACACACACTTCGTGCAAGACATTTCACGTTCCTTTGTGACCTGGGGTCACACAGACGCTGGGGGTCATAGAGACTCTGGGGGTCCACACACACAGACGCTGGGGGGTCATAGAGACTCTGGGGGTCCACACACACAGACGCTGGGGGGTCATAGAGACTCTGGGGGTCCACACACACAGACGCTGGGGGGTCATAGAGACTTTGGGGGTCCACACACAGACGCTGGGGGTGTCATGGAGACGCAATTCCTCTGCTCTTTCTGGTAGTCACAGGCTGACAGTATTACCATGAACACATACCTATGTGCGGTCAAAGTTGAGGTCTAACAGGCCGTAGTTACCTATACGTGACAGTCTATGGACCAGTAGACTAGAAAGGACCAATAACCAGTCGTAGTGTCAGGGACTAAATTTTAACTTTCAAGGGAGGCGAACAAGCCATGTACATTTTGTTCAACTCTTTGACTGAACCTTACAGCGACGGCCTTTTAATTTACGGGGTCGGCGTTCGATTCTCGAGGATCCAAGTAGTTGGGGACATTCCCTTATATCCCAGCTCCTCGTCCTCAATATTCCAGCCAAATTTCTTATAATATTTACCATTATCTTTATTCGTTACAATTCGATGTTGTTGGGTAAGATAATCGCCGTTAAACAGAGAGAACAGTTAGGGGCTTGAGAACTCTACCCGTTTATGTTGGTACCGTTGTGGTGGGGGGGGGGGGGGGTGTGAGGGTCACCTGTGGGGGGGGGGGCCGAGGACACCTGCACAAGTGCTGGCGTCAGGTGCAGCAGCATGGAGGCCGACCGCCTAATAAGGTATTATTTTGATGATGTTGATGGCTGTTGTTCCGCGGACAGCTGCGCCAGCGGGTTCCGTCCCGCGGACAGCTGCGCCAGAGGGTTCCGTCCCCGCGGACAGCTGCACCAGCGGGTTCCGTCCCGCGGACAGCTGCACCAGCGGGTTCCGTCCCCGCGGACAGCTGCGCCAGCGGGTTCCGTCCCGCGGACAGCTGCGCCAGCGGGTTCCGTCCCGCGGACAGCTGCACCAGCGGGTTCCGTCCACCTGACAGCTGCGCCAGCGGGTTCCGTCCCCGCGGACAGCTGCGCCAGCGGGTTCCGTCCCCGCGGACAGCTGCGCCAGCGGGTTCCGTCCCCGCGGACAGCTGCACCAGCGGGTTCCGTCCCCGCGGACAGCTGCGCCAGCGGGTTCCGTCCCCGCGGACAGCTGCGCCAGCGGGTTCCGTCCCCGCGGACAGCTGCACCAGCGGGTTCCGTCCCGCGGACAGCTGCACCAGCGGGTTCCGTCCCCGCGGACAGCTGCACCAGCGGGTTCCGTCCCGCGGACAGCTGCACCAGCGGGTTCCGTCCCCGCGGACAGCTGCGCCAGCGGGTTCCGTCCCCGCGGACAGCTGCGCCAGCGGGTTCCGTCCACCTGACAGCTGCGCCAGCGGGTTCCGTCCACCTGACAGCTGCGCCAGCGGTGTAGAACACAGCACTAACACCCCTACACCGGGTGGCTCAAGCACCAGGACCTGGCATCACCAAGCCTTTAACACCAGTCACGAAACCTCTTCATCTTCCCTCAATCACTGGCGGCTTTGTTTACCTTAGGCACGAGAGTTAACGAGCTCCGCGGCGCTACAAGCTTGTTAACGACCGTAATAACCTGACCTGTGACCTTCCCAACCTCCTAAACTGTTTAACTGATGTAAAGAAAGCCGTCGACCCGACTCTTGTAAAGATGTACAGGTTTCGCACGTATAACGCGTGATGGGTCGTGGCCCAGATGTACACACACACAACATGGGCCAGACTTGGGGCATTATTTAACTGGTAAATATCGCATATCAAGCGAGCGACGATATCCGCGGCGGCGCTGTGGAACAAATATTCTTTTAACCTTTGGGTTAAGTGCAAATTCTCAGTTCGATTCCCTAAAAGGACGAGGTTAAATCAGAGGAGAAAGGCTGAGTGGCCCCACACCGAGTCCATGGGAGGAGCCCTTAACCTGCTCTCTAAAGGCAGTCGAATTGTTATACCTTGTCGACCCAAACGTAAATATTAAGGGGGTTTTAGTGAACTTGAAACCCGCGTAAACTGAAGGTGTCTACAAACCATCGGCTTGGATTGGTCAGGTTGGTTAACCTAACCCGCCACAGATGTTTACGGTTGATACGTAAAGAGTAACGTATCATCAATGAAACACACTTAGTCTGTCTGTTATCCTTGAGCCTGTAGTGGGGCATCAAGTACCACACTCAACGTGAGGAACATTATAACAGACGTGGGATCGCGGGATTGTTTCAAGCGTAGGCTAGATATTTATGAGTGAATTATGATGCGTATAAACATGAGCTGCCTCGTCTGGGCCTAAAGGTCTTCTGCAGTGAAGATAGCATGAAGATACATGCTGGGGGTTACAGGCAACATGGTCCCATGAAGACACAAAAAGTGCTACCAAGGTGGTATTAACATTAATGGGAAGGTACCACGGTGAAGGCACCGCAGCATCGTGAAGGTAAGGACCGGCCGTACTGCACCGTACTAAGGTCAGCACGGCACTGAGGTCCTGTAGTGACAGACTCTCCCCTACGGGGCAGCGCGCATGCGCATCACATGACCGAAGTTCAGTTCAAAATTTTTTCTTACTGACAAAAGGTTCGTTAAATATTGAGGTCATTTCTCGCTAGTAATCGCGGTCATTTTTTTATAATTAGTACAGGTGTGTATTTGGGGGGGGGGGGCCATCAGCCTGTGTGTACTCGCCTAGTTGTGCTTGCGGGGGTTGAGCTCTGGCTCTTTGGTCCCGCCTCTCAACTGTCAATCAACTGGTGTACAGGTTCCTGAGCCTACTGGGCTCTATCATATCTACACTTGACACTGTGTATGGAGTCAGCCTCCACCACATATCTGCCTAATGCATTCCATCTGTTAGCTACTCTGACACTGAACAAAATTCTTTCTAATGTCTTTACGGCTCATTTGGGTACTCTATATCCATCTGTGTCCCCTAGTGCGTGTGCCCCCTTGTGTTAAATAAACTTTGTCTACCCTATCAATGACTTTGAGAATATTTTATGTAGTGATCATGTCCCCCCCAACTCTCCTGTCTTCCAGTGACGTAAGGTTTAATTCCTGTAGTCTCTGCTCATAGCTCATGCCTCTCAGTTCGGGCACTAGTCTAGAGGCAAACCTCTGAACCTTCTCGAATTTAGTTTTATGCTTGACGAGATATGGACTCCATGCTGGAGCTGCATACTCAACGATTGGTCTGACATACGTGGTATACAAAGTTCTGAATGATTCCTTACACAAGTTTCTAAAGGCCCTTCTTATGTTATGCGAGTGAGAGATGTCAATAGACTGATGATGAATATATCAAGATGCTACGTAACTAGCTCATCAATGCTTTAACAGCACCGAGCCAAGCGAGTATTGGAATACACGGTTTGAACTATTACATCATGCGTTTCCTGAACTGGTCTCTGGCCCACCAAAG